>NW_027613859.1:0-32749 GCF_965212315.1 Lampetra planeri
GAGGCCAAGCTGGAGATCATGGAGTTTGTCAACTTCCTGAAGAACCCCAAACAGTACCAGGACCTTGGAGCCAAGATCCCCAAGGTGAGCGCATGAGGAGATCCTTCAGGAGAGGGGTGGAGGAGAACCTTCAGGTGAGGGCAGGATGGTAATGATTGTTTATGTGGTCTGCAGGGAGCCATCTTGACGGGGCCTCCAGGAACAGGAAAGACTCTTCTGGCCAAGGCGACCGCTGGTGAGGCCAATGTGCCGTTCATCACTGTCAATGGCTCAGAGTTCCTGGAGATGTTTGTTGGCGTCGGTCCTGCCAGGGTGAGGAACACTGGACATGTTCTCTTGGTGATGCTGGGTCTGTGTGACGCTGTTCCGTCCCGTAAGAAGTGATGACACTTCCTGTGCAGGTCAGAGATCTATTCGTCATGGCGAGGAAAAAACGCTCCCTGCATCCTCTTCATTGACGAGATCGACGCTGTGGGGAGGAAGCGAGGGCGAGGAAACTTTGGAGGACAGAGCGAGCAGGAGAACACGCTGAACCAGCTGCTGGTGGAGATGGATGGTGGGTGACTGAGAACGGGAAAAGACACGCCCCCCCTTTAACCTTTCTTTATTTCCCTTATGACGCTGCTAACTGTTAGCAAGAAGGATGAGATAAGCCCCACCCACTCAAACTGTGCTGGGCACGTTGTTCCAACTAAAGTAAGAAAAATCATTTTCCTGCCCAGACATCTATGACTTGATCCCTTCCATCGACCAATAGGATTACAGAACGCTGTGATTCCTATGTGTAACCATGGCAACAAGGTATGCTGTTGTCACATTTGTCCCTAAGACTGTCCCTGGAGGACAGACAGTTCATCCTGTCCTGGTCCTGACACCCTGCGTAACAGTGAAGACGTTCTGAGCACATTGACCTCACAGAGGACATGTGTCCGTCCACACGTGTCCCTCATGTTACTTCTGGTTAAAATAAAGACTGGAGACTTCCGTCCACAGCCAAAGCGCCGCCAACAAACCTCAAACACCTTCTCACAAGACCGGCAGCGCCACATGCTTCAGTAGACTCAAAAGACTGACAGCGTCTTGTCCCGCCTCCCTGATGACCTGTAAGCCTGCGAGGGTGCGTGAACGACAATTGTTTGGCTTTGAACTTACATTGTGTTTCTGCTAGTGTGTAATATGATTAAAGGACCAGTTCACAGAAAATGAAGATTTTGTGAGTCTCGTTGTGCTCACAGACTCAGTGTACTGTGAACGGACTACACTGCTGCATAGTTGTTTAGTGTGAAAATTCCGAATCCTCACGCGTTGTTTACGTTTTTCTGTCATGTGTCCTAATGACCTGCTCTGCGGAGTACACCGAGTAAGGGCCTTTTAGTGAGATCGCTCATGAAGGTGACATGCTGCTGTCCTCTGTGTCATCAGGGTTCAACACAGCGACCAATGTCGTGGTTCTAGCAGGAACGAACAGACCGGACATCCTGGACCCGGCGCTGATGAGGCCCGGACGCTTCGACAGACAGATTTACATCGGTGAGGACTCAGTAGCGAACGCCTCTGATCAATGCAGGTCAGATGTTCAGAAGAAGTTTATGCCATTCCAGGCCCTCCTGACATCAAAGGACGAGTGTCCATCTTCAAAGTTCACCTGCGTCCTCTGAAGCTGGACGCTGACACAGACAAAGACTCTCTGGCCAGGAAGATGGCAGCTCTCACACCTGGTTTCTCAGGTAAAGATTGTTTTTTTCATTTGTCAGTGTCTTCATTTCAGTTGGATGCTTGTTTTTTGTTTCTGTGTTAAGGTGCTGACATAGCAAACGTTTGTAACGAGGCGGCTCTGATCGCTGCTCGCCACCTGTCCGACGCCATCAACCAGAAGCACTTTGAACAAGCTGTGGAGAGAGTGATCGGAGGTAACAGCCACCGACAGAAACACTCCATTCCATCAGACACGTTGCACCAGCTGTGGTGAGCTCAGATGTTCCAACCTGTCGGTGCTGCAGGGCTGGAGAAGAAAACTCAGGTCCTGCAGCCGGAGGAGAAGAAGACAGTGGCGTATCATGAAGCTGGTCACGCTGTCGCCGGTTGGTTCCTGGAGCACGCCGACCCTCTGCTCAAGGTCAGAGGAAAAACATCAAGTGAAAGATTCCAATATTTGATCACAGGATCAGCACTTGAACTTTCTCGTCTCCTTCAGTCTGTCCATGACCCATGGAACATCAGTGAATGTTATGTGGTGTAGCACAAGTCAGAGGACAGTGTGGGTCCTTATGGGAGGGTGTGGAGACAGAGGACAGATGGGGCGGAGCTCAGCAGTTGACTTTGTACTCAGTTATCAGTCTGAAGTCAAACACCTTGTTCATCTTCATGCGTTGGAGCCTGAACAAACCAACACTTTTCTTTTGGTAATTCACATTCAAAGGGTCACTTCCAGCTCCTCTACGTCTTCTCCGCGTTTGTGGAATGCTGACGTCCACTTTCACTGGGACCTCAGGAAGTTCTGTAGAAACAGCAGCAGAGGACCCTGTAAACGGCAGCTCCCACGATGCTTTGCATGTCTTATGCTGGTTGGTCTGTGCAGGTGTCCATCATCCCTCGGGGGAAGGGTCTGGGCTACGCACAGTACCTGCCCAAAGAGCAGTACCTGTACACCAAAGAGCAGCTGCTGGACCGCATGTGTATGACTCTGGGAGGGCGCGTGTCCGAGGAGATCTTCTTCAGCAGGATCACCACTGGAGCGCAGGACGACCTCCGCAAGGTCACCCAGAGTGCCTATGCACAGGTCAGAGGTCACCGCGGCGTCACTGACTCAGTCTTTGTTGCGGTGTCATGATGATGAAAGCGTTGGTGTCTGTCCCGCTGCAGATAGTCCAGTTTGGGATGAACCCGAAGGTGGGTCAGGTGTCCTTCGACCTGCCGCGGCAGGGCGAGATGGTTCTGGAGAAGCCATACAGCGAGGCCACGGCTCGTCTCATCGACACAGAGGTCCGGACCCTCATCAGCGAGGCGTACCAGCGGACACACCGTCTGCTGAGCGACAAGAAGGCTGAGGTGGAGAAGGTACGTAAGTTGCAGCACGCAGACGTGCCATCAATGGGGGAGGATGTTCTGTGTTCTCACAGGACAGTCAGGTTTCAGGTTTCACACCTTAGGAGCTTCACAATTGCTTATCTCAACCCAGTTCAGGGAATGTTGGACTGCTCATCAACACCTGGAATCAGTTTGTCCAGTTCTTGAAGGACAAAGACCAGAACACTAGGAACAGCACATGTAAATCTGAGCCTCCATCGCCTCATTTTGACAACTGTACAGCTCCTCATCACAGGGAAATCAAGGTTCTGTCAGGTGCATTCCCACCAGATTTTTGGGTACTGAATCCAACTCGAGTTCCACTGCTCGGAACGTCGGTTAGTTGTGGACGTGTGAATCTGTGGAACTCTGGTGCAGATCCTAAAAGCATCGTTCTCTGCTCAATTCACGTGAAGCAAAAGGAAGAAGACTACAACCCAGAACATTGTGGGTAAAACAACCAAAAGAACAACAGCTGGGAAAAAATGGCAGTCACACATGGATAAAAGCTGTTGGTGACATACGTGAAGGTTTTTCAAGTAACTAGCAGAAAAATGAAGGTTCCTGTATTCACCCATACGACCTCTGACCCTCATGTTCCTGTTGTCTGTCACTTGACAAGCACAATGACACAAAGTCTTTGTGTTGAGCAGATGAACATTCTGAACTCATAATTCATTGTAATGTATTTTTTATTCATTCAACAAGTGGAAAAATCTTTTCAACATCTTTTGGTTCGGCTGTGTCAGTAAGTTCCTGCGATGTTCTACAGGTGGCGCTGCGGCTACTAGAGAAGGAGGTTCTGGATAAAGACGACATGGTGGAGCTGCTGGGCAAACGTCCGTTCACGGAGAAGTCCACGTAATGAGGAGATTGTTGAGGGAACAGGAGGAGAGGATGAGGACACCACACTACCTGAAGGCCTGAAGGACTGGAACCAGGAGAGGAAGGGGAAGGAGATGAGCCAGGACGAGCAGGTGGCCCGGCAGATCTCTGGAGGAATGCCCTTCTAGAACCAAAACATCCAGACATTCTGCATCAGCTTCTTCATGAAGTTCTCAGACGTTCTGCCACCTGCTCTTCTTCTTCTTCCAGTCAAACTGACTGGAAGAAGAAGAACGTCTCCAATATCTGAACCTTCCAGCTCTGGATCATTTTTTCAACAGAACCTTCACAGATTGTTCTACAACTCAAACTGTTGGTTTGCAGAATGTTAAGACTCATGGGTTTGTGGTTCAACCTTTAAATGAACACATGAACTCATGAATTGATCTCTGTGCACACAGCCGTGCTTCTTACAGACCTCTAACATACAACCTGTAGTTCTGCTGTCAAACAAAAAGTCTTCATGCAAGAACTCTTTGAAATGTCTTCAACATCTTGAACCGAAATATTTATGGAGCAGCTTTGAGTTGAACGTGCAGACGTTCCAGAGCTAAAAACTTAATGTGTCGAGTTCTCCTCTGAGGTTCCATATTTGGATTCCTTGTCTCCAGAACTCGAGGTTCCATATTTGGATTCCTTGTCTCCAGCAGAACGGAGATCCAGCAGTTATGGACAGAATGAACAGAAGCAGAACCTGTGCAGCTCTTTGAAAAACATTCAGACTTGGTTTAATGTTTAATGTTTGTTGGCTCATTTAGCACCACGCTAAAGCTAATCACATGAATGATATCTGCCAATTCTGGTTCCTCTTTGAGAATCTGTTGCTGTTATATTGTTATTACACTGTGTATTTAAAAGTTAAAATGGTTTGTTTTACATTTACAGGACAGCTGGACCTTCGTGGTTTGTCCCTTCACATGAGGATATTCCACATTTTATCTCACTGCACAAACAAATGTAGGCAAGAATAATTAACAAATGACAGGCGTTGTTAAGTCAATAGAACACACTATTGGGATTAATTCTAATAACTAACCCAGTCCACATGCAGTTATTCAACAAAGGCGAATCTTTAAATAGACCAGAAATAAATATTAGTTATTATCAGTCAAATATGTGCAGATATGACTGCCTGATAATGATGTTATGAACGGCTTTTGTTGTGAAATCGTGGACAGTGGAAGGGACGTATCAATTCACCAGTTCTCGCTATTCCACACTTTTTGAGACATTAACAGTGGAACGGCCGGCTGGGTGGAACCGAACACACCGAACCGAGCCCAGGCAGCCGGAAGCAGCTGTATGGCGGCGGCGCTGTCCGCGGTAGGAACATGAAATTGATTGTATGTAGAACGCTGCTCTGATGGAGACATGCTAAGCTAATGCTACCGATGACAGCTACGGACGCAGTTGAGTCCGGTGCGAACATGAGACCACAAACAGTCCAAGAAAGAAGCTCCAGAACCGATCCAATGTGAATGATGTGTGTCCCAGCAGGAGAGCGGGCAGGTCGGCTGACAGGCAGGTGCTGTTAGCCGCAGCTAAGCTAGCTGACGTTCAGGTTCTCTCCCGGAATCACCGGAAGAATTGATGCTCCATCGGTGGACAAACGTAATTTAACGAGCCAGATAGATCTGATATTCACGATCTGTACCATTCCTCCAGTCATGTAACCGGGTGTAATGAATGTAATGACAGTGGAAATATTAAAACAACAACGTGTTTGTAACCTAAAACGAAAACGAGCGAGTTTCTTTGCACAGTTCGAACAGACCGATGGGACCCGTGAAGAGACCGAGGAACGCGCCAAGTGGACGTCAATGGAAGTTCATTGATTAGTTGAGAACACATTGATGATATATTTGTTTTCAATTGAGTAAAAGTAAAAGAAATGAACCACTTGATTGATGAGCTTCATAGAAACACTTGTCAGACTAGTGAGTGAGACCAGATGTTTTTCTTCCACATCTGCATTCCTTGGTTCATAAAAGTTTTACCATCCAGGCATCAGAAGTCAGGTGTCATTAGATGCAGTGGAAACTATAACCAGTTATACCCACTTACTACCAGTAACATACAGATACAGGCAGTTACTACCCATAAATGACAGGTATTCCTGGTTACGACCCACAACATATAATACAGTTATACCGTGCAACATACAGTTACAAACAGTTATAGTCTGAAACATACAGTTACAGGCAGTGATAACCAGTAACACACTGCTACAAGCAGTAATGGACATAACCAATACCAATGAGATACTGTTATATATGACTAACAAACCATTACAACCAGTAACAGGCTGTAACAGAGTGTTACAGCCAGGAGCTGGGAAGCTTGAGGATGGACCTGTTGTGTTGCTCACCTGTGGGTGGTGCCAACAGGGAGGGCCGACTGTCATCATGGAGAACGGACAGGGCATCACCACAAAGCTGGGTCTTCCTCTGCTCACCCCCAACCAGCAGGAGGCGCTCTGCAGAAGGTAATACACCCACTAGGTATGTGCGCTCATCTGCCTGTTGACTTTCAGCCACTGGAACTCACAGGAAGTGATGAAACAACACACACCTGAGTGTTTGCACTGAGCTGAGGGGTGTTTTTTCCCCTTTCAGGCAAAGAAATACGCCATGGAGCAGAGCATCAGGAGTGTGCTGGTGAAACAGACGCTGGCTCAGCAGCAGCAGCTCACCAGCCTGCAGGTAACTCACCTGTACACATGGGCAACAGACCTGTAAACAAACATTCACCTTTACACAGGTAATACACACCTGTAAACACACTCAACTGTAGACAGGTAACCCTCACCTGTACACACACACTCATTCACTCACTCACTCACCTGTACACACACTCACCTGAACTCACTCATGTGTCTCGTGTCTCAGATGGCTGCGTCTTTCCATGGGTTTAGGAGACGCCCTGTCTCCTCTGCAGTCGGTAAGTGTTCAGGTGCAGAAACCACTGGTTTTCTCAGACAATCTCTGTGTTTAGTGTACGTTTTTATTCATATTTAGATGTTTGGTTTCTGACCATCTGCTTGGACCTCTGACCATCATTTCCTGCCTCCTGTTCAGGTGGCAGCTCAGCGGCAGCGAGCGCTCGCCATCATGTGCCGTGTCTATGTCGGCTCCATCTACTACGAGCTGGGAGAGGACACCATCCGACAGGCCTTCATTCCCTTTGGACCAATCAAAAGCATTGACATGTCCTGGGATTCTGTCACCATGAAGCACAAGGTCGGAGGTCAAGATCTGTTGATTGGACGCCAAGAAGAGGGAATGTCTCTTTCCCAGACCATGTTAAAATGCTGCGACTGCCTCTGCAGGGTTTCGCCTTCGTTGAGTACGAGATGCCTGAAGCAGCTCAGCTGGCTCTGGAACAGATGAACTCAGTCGTCCTCGGGGGCAGAAACATCAAGGTGAGTCTGGAGTGTTTCCACTTCACCTATATTGATGGTCATGAAAGTTGAACTTTGACCTTTAGACCACGACCACACAGAGACGAGTTCAGGTGAATCCTCTAAATTGTTTCATTGTTTGGGTGTGGGTGATTCTCCACCATCTTCTTCTTCCTGTGCCTGTTTCCATCACATGCTCCATGTCTTCTTTGCTGTTTGTGGTGTATTTATGTGGCAGCGTTACAGTGCCACTCACTGGCCTGGAGGATATACTACAGTGTTGCAATGGTTTGTGTGGACGCACACAATTCCGTATTTTACGGGAAACGTTTTTAAATGACAATCACTCGTCTCTGTGCGGACATTGGCTTAATTTGACCTTTAGAGCCCCACCCACAGCACCAGATACAGATAATTAATCCATAGATATAAGCACAGACGTCCAGCAGCTGATAGTGAACCCCCCCCATTACACACACACACACACACTGTTTCAGGTGGGGAGGCCCAGTAACATTGGCCAGGCTCAGCCAATCATTGACCAGTTGGCAGAAGAAGCTCGAGCCTTCAACAGGATCTACATAGCGTCGGTGCACCCCGACCTGTCGGATGATGACATCAGGAGCGTTTTTGAGGCGTTTGGCCGCATCAAGAGCTGCATGCTGCTCCGAGAACCAACCACGGGACGCCACAAGGGCTACGGCTTCATCGGTGGGTGGAGAGGTGTAGATGGCCTGTGTGTGTGTGTCTGTATATATGTGTCTGATGTGTACATGTCGCTCTCTAGAGTACGATAAGCCTCAGTCAGCTCTGGATGCCGTTGCTTCCATGAACCTTTTTGACCTCGGGGGTCAGTACCTGCGGGTGGGAAAGGCTGTGACTCCGCCCATCCCTCTACTCACGCCCACGGCCCCTGGGTGCCTCCCTGCTGCCGCCGCCGTGGCCGCCGCTGCCGCCTCTGCCAAGATCACCGCCCAGGTACTGAAGTACTGCATGTGGTGGTTGTGCCTTCCTGCCTCGGTCAGAATTGTGTAGTTGTCATCCTGTGTTGTGTTCAGGAGGCGGTGGGTGCGTCGGTATTCGGAGCACTGACCGGACCAGCGCTTCTCTCTCAGCAGCTGAGCGGACTTCCTCAAGCCGTCATGGCTGCTCAGGCGCCAGGTGTCATCACAGGTGGGACAGCCACAGCCCCGCCCCTCCGTCTGTAGTTCATCACGAACAGTAGAGTGGACAGAAGTGTGTGAACGTATGAATGCCTTTGTGAAAGCGACACAATATTATTTTGAGTAGGATCAAAGTTCTGTCTGACATTCGACCCCATGATTTGTTTGAGTTAGTTGATCAGACCACAAACCGTGGTCCCGGTCATATGGACACGACCCCGCAGCCAGGTCACTGTTCCACTTTGACCTGTCCTTCCTGCTTCCTGTCTGTGTCAGGCGTTACCCCGGCACGGACCTGGCTTACCTCAGGTGGGTCTGGTGAACCCGGTGCTGGCTACGCTCTCAGCGCCAGCGGCCTCTTTTGGCGGTGAAGCACAGAGGAGGGAGAAAGAGGAGGAGGATGATGACGACGACGAATCCCAGCAGGGCGGCGACGTGGAGCTGCTCGACGAGGACATGAGCATCAGCGGCAGCAGCCGACACATGGTGATGAGGAAGTTGCTGCGCAAGCGGGAGGTACGACGGGTTTAGGTGTTCTTCAGGATGTGAGATCGTTTGGCTTCAAAGTACAGGAGAAACACGAGTCCTTCTTAAGACTGGGGACGTTTACTGAGAACCTGATGTAACTGAGGACGAGTGACTTGATGTGACTAGTGACTTTATGTGCCTGATGACTTGGTGACTCGGGGTTGCTTAACATGTCAGCGTGTCCTGTTCCGTCAGTCCACCGTCATGGTCCTGAGGAACATGGTCGGCCCTGACAACATCGACGACGACCTGGAAGACGAGGGTGACGGAGGAATGTGGCAAGTACGGCCAAGTGAGGCGAGTCATCATCTACCAGGAGCGCCAGGGCGACGAGGACGACGCCGACGTCATCGTCAAGATCTTTGTCGAGTTTTCCCAGGTGGCGGAGATGACTCGAGCCATCCAGGCACTCGACCAGCGCTGGTTCGGAGGTCGCAAAGTGTCAGCAGAGGCCTATGACCAGGAACGCTTTGAGAGCAGCGACTTGTCAGCGTAGAGTCGCACACTTCATGACCGAGACTTGATCAGGGTTCGAGTCACTCGACACACAGACGAACAGACCTGGTGAGCAGGGCAATCACATGCTGGCAGGGGGCCATCTTTGTTTTGAGTAGGATCAAAGTTTTTTCTTTCATCCAGGAGTTCTGTCGGCTCTCCTGCCCGATGGATCACATCGGAGATCCAGATCACATCGATCGACTCAAGTCAATTGATCAGGATCACGCGTTCTGATCATGTTCTCCCGGAGGACATCAAAGGCTCTACATGTTCAGAACGTTCTCCAGACGAACATCAAGGGTTCTGTGTTTCCAGAACGTTCTCCAGGAGAACTTTGTGGTTCTACGTGTCCAGAATGGTCTCCACTAGAACACTGAGGGTTCTGTGTGGTCACACTGTCACTTGTTCTTCTGAGTCTCCATCTACAATCTGCCTGGCGTGTTGTCTTAGCGAGGGGGCGGGGCCTCTCATGTGACTGGCGCTTTGAACGCTTTGAACACAAACTTCTTGTTTGTCATTGACTTCTATTGCGTCCTTCCTGTTTGTCAAGCTTATTGTTGTTAACGAGTTATTAATGAGTTATTAACTCAGATAGCTCTGGTGTTTACTCGTGTTAGCGACTTCAGCAAGGTACAGATGTTGACATCTGTAAAAAGCAGATGTGGAACTGGATTTCTTTGCACATCACGTGAGCTACTGAAGGTCGTCGTAAGGTTACTTAACTGTTTTTTGTTTTGTTGTCCTGACTGTCCTTAAACACTGTGTTGACTGTCTCCGTCCATGTTTTCATGTCACAGTCTGATTGAAGCGGGTGTTGTCATAGTAACAGGACTGCTGATCTGCAGCTTGTAGCTGCTGCTGGAACGATGTGTCCAGGGGTTCTTCAGGTTTTTTACACTGATTTATTTGTTTTGTAATAAAAAAAAGGCTTTAAATACGTTCATGTTTTTTCTTTGTTTTGTTGACAGGAAACTGGCTTAATCTGACTCATAACTCATAACCAAATCTATAATAGTGTACATTACAAAATTAGATTTGTCATAGATTATGCATTATTGTCCCAGAGGGAAATTTGTTTTCACAGCCCAGTGTCAGCATACACTTACAAAAAAGAGTACAGCATGATGGACAACATCAGACACAACCAACACAGCATCACCAACACTACACTAAGAACACTCATCACATCAGTACAGCCAGGAACCTGAAAACACACAACCGTCCACTTGAGCCAGGCCTGCTGTTCAAGCACATCAGTGCCTTTTCCGTTCCTTTCTGCGTTTGAGTGTCCTACATCTGGGCAGTGTGGTGAGTGAGGTATTTTGCTGATGTGATACGTTTAATGGCCTTATTGTTGAGTTCTGACAGGTTGGACATGGGGAGATAAAATTGTTCACAAATTAATCAGAAGCAGGTCTTTTTCATTGTCATTATGCAGAAGTGCAATAACACTGTGTGTGACCTTTGGTCAAGTATACATATATATATATGTTAATATAAAAAAGATAAAATACAAGAAAAAACTACAAAAGACAAACAACATGCAATATTTACAAAAGAACCATACCTATTATAAGCAAATATGCTACACACACTACGAAAGACGTCTCCTTTCTTTTCTTGTCATGTTTAATTAGCTACCAATTTAATTGTACACTTCTGTCCGCGGTGCAGTCACGGAACTCCGTCTCTTACACTGAAGGAGGCCGCCGGAAGTGGCGTTGTGCCTCCGGGCAACTTGACGCTGTGTCAGGTGTACGGCGGCTCGCACGGCTCAGTCCGCTCTGCTCCGCCGCTCCTGTCGACGATGGGAGACGTCCTGTGCGAAGAGCTCGAGGATTTAGTTCATTTCTCAGTTCACGACCAGCCGGCGCGAGGCTATGTCGTCATGGAAGAGATCCGACGTCAGGGGAAACTCTGTGACGTCACGCTTAAGGTAAAACCAACGACGCCAGAGGCTAAAGTTAGCCGCAAGCTAGTTGGGACCACCGAGCTAGCAGCGCTAACAGCGGATTATTTTCTCAAGCTAATAGAGTTAGCTGCATGCTAACACCGGATTATTATTAACTATTAATCAGACAGTCGCGTGACGTCAGAGGCGCACGTTGAGGGTGTGACGACCTATGTCTCTCTGTAAGCCGCCTGTCCGCGAGGCTCCTTGGCGGCAGGTTTGTTCCGGAAGTGTTGCGGCTAGTTTTCGGTGTGTATGAACGTCCGTGTGCCCGCAGGTGTGAGCACCTGTCTCCTCTCGAAGTGACGCTGTCTGGTGTTTGTTGTCTCCTCTGCTGTTGCTCAATACCTGAACTGTACTTCTACAAGTACACGTGACAAATAGATAAACTTCTGTTCGGAACCGAACCTGAGCTGCAGGTCAGCTGATCACTTCCACAGTGATGTGACAACCTGAGCTGATCCAGTTGTAGTTCACCTGCCTCACAGGCACAGGTGAGCAGATACTTCCAGTCAGAAATATTGATTATCTGTGCCACCTTGTTCGATTGTTCACGTTGCACACCAGCTGTGTGAGTGTTCATTCATTCATTCAGTCATGTGCACCTGCCGCCAGACGGGTGGGAATCTGCTGGGACAGGGTGGTGTGGAGTTTCACCTGTGTCCTTCAAAGATTTTTAAGATGATGAGATCTGTCCGTTCTGTCTGCAGATCGGAGACCACAAGTTCAGCGCTCACCGGATTGTGCTGGCGGCGTCCATCCCATACTTTCACGCCATGTTCACCAACGACATGGTGGAATGTAAACAAGACGAAATCCTGATGCAGGGGATGGACCCCAGGTAAGTACCTGCTCCAGGTGCCTCACCTGGCCCACACCAGCTCAGGGGTCTCATTTACAAAACTGTGCGTATAAACGTTACTAGAAGTGTATGTACGTACACTTCGTACGTAACTCCAAGTTAATGTTCTGATTCATAAACCGTGTGCACACACACCTGTAAGCAATGTTCCCTTCATAACTCACTCACCAGCTGGAACTCACGGATTCCCACCTCTGTTCCGCCCCGGACACGCCCACGTCGACCATATATAGTCAACGTGGTGGACATTAATGAATGACGTGAACAGTGTTACACACTAGTTACGGTGGTATTACCATGTTACAACATCAGACAGATGTTAACAGCGTCACTGCTTCAATCAGTGGACTCTCCCTGCTGACATCCAGTCTGACTGTTGACAGGTGAACATGTTCTTTGCAGCTGTTTGTTCTGATCAAGGATCAGAGTGTTCAGTTGCCGTGTGTGTGTGTGTCTGTGTGTGTCTCTGTGTTTTAGGCATACGTGTTATAAATGAGACCCCATGTGTCCACTTACCTGTCCCGGTCCAGCCCAGGTGTCCACAGACAGCGCTGACCTGTCTTTGTCTCCACAGCGCTCTGGAGGCTCTGATCAACTTTGCGTACAGCGGCCATGTTGCCATCGACCAACAGAACGTACAGTCTCTTCTGATTGGCTCGAGCTTCCTGCAGCTGCAGAACGTCAAAGACGCCTGCTGCTCCTTCCTGCAGGAGAGGTGAGTGTCCCTCTGAGCGTCCTTCACCTGTGTGAAGGTCTCAGAGAGGAGTCACACAGAAGGTGACCAGGTGTGTGTGGGATGTGCAGGTTACACCCCAAGAACTGTCTGGGGGTGCGGCAGTTTGCAGAGACCATGATGTGCACGACACTCTACGACTCGGCCAACAGCTTCCTGCATCAGCACTTTGTGGACGTTTCCTTGTCCGAGGAGTTCCTGGGCCTGAGGACGGAGGAGGTGCTGGAACTGGTCGGCTGCGACGAGCTCAACGTCAAAGCCGAGGAACAGGTGGGACAGCGTACCTGGAGCACACCTGTGTGTCACCTGCACTCCTTTAACACCGACGGAATCCCCAGCGCTACATTCGCGCTAGCATACGGAGAAAACATTGATCGATTCCTGAAAGTTGAGAACAGCCATGTTACAGATGTTACCGTCATTACAGTAATTCCATCCTCTCTGTTGTCGGAAGCTAGCGAGTTATTACCGTAATGACAGCAGGTTGGATGTGAAGTAGGTAGGTGGGGGAACCGAGTGCAACTTCTCAGCTTTCAGGAACCGTTCGACGTTTGCACAAATACTCTGGTAACTACGGTGCTCAGAAGTATGCTCGCGTGACTGTATCGCTAGCGATTCAGGAATTGTGTCTCACCTGTGCAGGTGTTTGAGGCAGTGCTCACCTGGGTTTACCACGACCGAGACAGACGTGAGTCTCTGCTGCCGGAGCTCCTGTCAAAGATCAGACTTCCTCTGTGTCGGCCTCAGTTCCTGTCGGACCGCGTCCAGCAGGACGAGCTGGTCCGCTGCTGCCATAAATGCAGGTGAGACAGGTGAGAAGAGGGCGGGGCGGTGACGTGTCAGGAGTCGTCATGTGACGAGGGTGGAACTGTGCTGCAGAGATCTGGTGGACGAGGCCAAAGATTTTCATCTGATGCTCGAGCGACGTCCTCACCTGCCGACGTTCAAGACCCGACAGAGGTGCTGCACGTCCATCACCGGGCTCATCTACGCTGTGGGGGGGCTCAACAGTTCAGGTACACCTGTCTGCCTGCTCACCTGTGCAGCAGTGATTCTCCAGCATGCTGCCTCTCATGTTTGTCCAGGTGATTCTTTAAATGTGGTCGAAGTGTTTGATCCAATTGGGAACTTCTGGGAACGCTGCCAACCAATGAGGACGGCTCGTAGCAGAGTGGGCGTGGCTGTGGTTAATGGGCTGCTGTACGCCATTGGAGGATATGACGGCCAATCACGGCTCAACACAGTGGAGGTCTACAACCCGGAGACAGACAGCTGGACTCAAGTATCGAGCATGAACAGCCAGCGCAGGTCACTACACCGAACCACACACTGGTCAAAAGACTGATTGATTGATTGACACTGACAGACGGAAGGTTCTCCTCCTCAGCGCCATGGGAACGGTGGTGATTGACGGACACATTTACGTATGCGGAGGCTATGACGGAAAATCATCTCTGAACTCAGTGGAGCGCTACTCTCCAGACACTGACAGGTGAGTGCAGTGGTACAGGTGCAGCTCAGGCCAATGGCGCGTTCCTGTGATGCTAACGCTATGAGCTGAGTTAGCATCACCCAAAACCTTTTGTTTGCCTGTCACTACTCCACCAATCCGATTGTTGTGTGACTGGACAGGTGGACGGTGGTGGCCGAGATGAGTGCGAGTCGCAGCGCGGCAGGAGTGACAGTGTTTGACGGACGCATCTTTGTCTCCGGCGGCCACGACGGTTTACAGATCTTTAATACGGTCAGTGAGAGAATCGGATCAGTACTGGTCGTTAACCTGCAGTCACACCTGTCGTCACTCTCACCTGTGTCTGTGCGTGTGCCCTGCAGCTGGAGTACTACAACCACCACACCAACCGCTGGCATGGGGCGGCATCAATGATGAACAAGCGGTGTCGCCATGGCGCGGCGGGGTTAGGCAGTCACATGTATGTGGTGGGCGGGTACGACGGCTCGGGCTTCCTCAGTGGAGCCGAGGTTTTCAGCTCTGCATCGGGACAGTGGAGCCACCTGGTGGCCATGAACACACGGAGAAGCAGAGTGTCACTCGTGGCCACGTCAGGCCACCTGTACGCCGTCGGCGGGTACGATGGACAGTCCAACCTCTGCTCTGTGGAAATGTACAACCCGGACACCTGCCGCTGGACGTTCAGGGCACCTATGGCGTGTCACGAGGGCGGGGTGGGCGTGGGCTGCATCCCCCTGCAGCCGGCCTAAAGCCACCACTCAGAGCCACAGGATCCACCTCAATGACATGCTGCAGGGCGAGGAGGCCACGCCTCCTCTGGTGCTGCAAGCCTGGGCTGAACACTTGCATCACACGCCGTGGCTGAGGGCTTATGGGTAAAAACTGTAGAGTTAGCTTCCAGCGGCTAACTGCTAGCGTTGGGCTATTAGCAAGTGTGTCGACTGATTGATGTTATTGATTTCTAATTGAATAACACAACAAGCTGCTGCTGGATGGACGGACAGAAAAGACTGTGTCCGTCCCTCTGTGTCCTGGCCTGTCCTCCAGGGGCCGTACATACTGTCTGTTAGCACGTGAGCTTGTGACCAGCAGGAGTTACTGTGGTGACGTGTTGCAGCCTCCGTGAAAATCCGAGTCATGAAATCGAGTTTGACTGAATGTGTGAACGAACAGATTTTATCTGACGAATTCAACATAGGTTTATTTTGTTCGTTTGTTTATTTGTCGACAAGTTCTGAGACTACGTGAAGACGGAATAAACAGACGAGCAGGAAATTTGACTGGACTCTGTTGTTGCTTCTGGGAGACCCGTAACACTCAGTAATGTGTCCCGTAGGAGGACGGTGACATGTCCTGAAGGACAGTAACGTGTTCTGTGGGACAGTAATATCACTTTGACCTACTACTACCTACCTACTATCTCACAGGAAACACACGGAAATGATCAAACTGCTGAAAATGGTTTTATTGTTTGATTCGGGATCAATGTAACATCTGTGATGTCATCGGCTGTGATGACATCATCAAGCCACAGACGCCTCAATCCACTTCTGAAAAACACACCTGTCTGTTACTGGTCCCAGTTTTACAGTTTGACTCATTCTCAGGACTTTCTGCTGCAGGTTCAACCCTGAAAACATAAGCAGGTAGGAGACTTCCTCCAGGTCCTCCAGATGCTCCTCCAGGTCCTCCACCTCCTCCTTCACTGTCCTGGAGGTTCTGCAGTGTCGGTTTTGGACTCTGGTGGGGCTGGAGCTCCTTCCAGGTCAGCCTGTGGACCAGAACTCCTGGAAAAGCCATTGACAGTTTGATGAAGCAGCGGTCCAGAGTTTGTACGCGCCATCGCTCTCTGGTACGACAGAAATACGGCAGCTCACTGCAGCTCCGACGGCTGGAAGCGTCGTTCCTCTCCGTCCAGGATTCCGTGGTACAGGCTGATTTCCTGCTCCAGACGCTGCTTGTTGCCTAGCAACGTGTCGTAGTCGCGGCGCTGCTGCTCGATCTCGGCGCGCACGTCCGTTAGCTCCGCCTCCAATTTGGAAACCAACGAGCCCAGATTCTGGACCTCCATGTCGTGCCAGTGACGGGCGTCACCTAGAGAGTTCTCCAGCCCACGTTTCTGTACGACACCAGAGGTCAGATATTGATCCAGTATCAGCGCTGTATCGATCCAGTATCGGCGGAGTATTGATCTCACCAGTGCTCTGATGGACTCCGTCTCGGCCTGCAGACTCTGGATCTTGCAGCCGGTGTCGTTACATTCGGACTTCAGCGCCTCCACCTGTTTCTCTTCAGGACTCAGCTGGCTGTTGACACACTGGGCGTCCTACACACACACACACACATCCATACATACATACATCAGTCAAACCTGGAACGAACTTGACTGTACGTGTCACCGGTCAGAGGTCAGAGGTCACGACCTTGCACTCCAGGTAGTTGTCGGTTTCGGCTCGGTTCCTCTCCGTCACCTTCTCCCAGTGGTTCCGGATGTAGGCCAGAAATGTGGTCCAGACTGGTTTCGATGGGAGCGTCTGGCTGGTCCACCTCACATCCGGCCATCTGACTGTACAGCTGTCGGACGTCCTGCGAGCAGACACCATCATCAGTCACTTCCAAACGTGTCAGATCGTTGACCTGTTCAAGGTAAAGAACCATCATCGATTTAAAGTGACAGTCGGATGGTACAAACCCAGCTCTACTTGTTTCATACTGATTGGATGTTACTAATGGACCAGTACATTCATTGATGAGTGATAACTGGTGTGTTTCTGATGTGATGGCGGTGCGACCTGCTCGTGGTTTTGCTCCAGGTGCCGCAGCTCCGATCTCATGTTCTCCATCTGTTCCTCCAGCTCCGCCTTTGTCAGGTTGGCATCATTGATGACTTTGTACAAGGAGTTGATCTCCTCCTCCACCGCCTTCCTGAAGGGCTGCTCGTTTTCAAACCTACAGGCGCACACACCGCACTGTGATGCCTCCTGCACGAGGCACGTCTGCCTCTTGTGGTGGAACGTGTGTGCGTGACCTCTGACCTGTCCTTGAAGTCCTCTGCGTTGGCCTGAACGTTCTCTGTCTGCAGCATTAGACGAGCGTTGTCCAGGATCGCTTCACTCACCTGCACACACACACACACACACACACACAGAGGTGAGAGCTGGTTCAGCCAGCAGGGGGCAGCAAACACACACACACACACACACACACACACACACACACACTGCTGTAGTTTGACAGGTGATGTTTTTAATGCTACGGGATCAGAGGTTGGTTCCAGAAAACAGGTTGAGTGAAAACTGCAGATTTTCAGGATGAACAATCTCAGTACATCTTCTTTCTGGAATGGGATTATCAGTGATGATCAGTGATCAATAATCAATAAAACCAACATTGACAGGAGGCTACTTTTGGTAACCAGAGCTGCAGGTTTAGTTAAAAAAATCGTCATCCTGAAATGATGAAAACTGCAGAATCGTCCTAATTTTAGAGTTACTGATCAACTGAATTCAAACAAAAGACATTTGATTTGATGTCGGTCACTTAACATGGAAATATGTAGATTTGAAAAATCAGCAGTTTTATATTCATTTCAGGATTAAGAAAGAAGGATTGTCAGTAAACCTGCTTTTCTGGAACTACTGTTCTGCTGAACTTCTCACTGAAAACATTTTTCACTCATAGTTTTCTGCAGATGAATAATACGCAAACATAACATGAATGGAACATTAATATTAAGATTAAGATAAAACAGTTTGCATGGCCTGTCGGTGAGTGTGTGTGTGTGTGTGTGTGTGTGTGTGTGTGTGTGTGTGTGTGTGTGTGTGTGTGTGTGTGTGTGTGTGTGTGTGTGTGTGTGTGTGTGTGAAGGGTTGTCTGTCTTCAGAGCTGAAGATGATGTGCTGGTGACTTGTCCAAGGTCCAGCACAACCGGAGCAAGTGGGAGGTAATGAATGAATGAATAATCCAGATGACCAATCTGAAACAAAAATGTCTCCTGGACGCGGGTCTCTTGTTGTCTTACTGACAACAAACTCAAAATACAACCAATATTTCCTCACTTTCTCTGTCAACCGTTTGTTCCTCAACAGTTTTTCCTGACCAGGTACTCTGTCCTGGTCTGTCCTGGTCTGTCAGTAGAGGTGACGTCTCTGTACAGAGTCCAGCTGATGCTGATGCTAACAGTTTGTACTGCTGCTTTAAATGAAAGGATCCATCTGCTACAAGCACACGTGTTTTTTATTGTGAAGGAACACTCGCGTTTGTTTCCTGGACACGAACAAAACACTGCTCCTCCTTTCACGCAGTTACCGTGGCAACTTCAGTTGTAAGCAGATCCCGCTGGGCTTTTCTGGATGTTTCACGTGTGACAGATGCAGCAGCGTCCATCATGTCATGTGTCATGTGATATGTTGTCATAGAAACATTCTAAGAATCCACCTGCTGATCCGTCAACTAGCACATCGAGGGTCGGCGCAGACCACGCCTACCTGCCGGTAGACGTCCTCCCACTCCCTCCTGAGCGGCCCCCAGGCCCCGGCGCTGACGCCTTCCGGTCCAGGCTGAGGCGGATCTGCTCCTCCAGCTGCTGGTTGAGCTGCTCCAGCGCTCGGACTTTGTCTCTGTACTCCATCAGACAGCTGTTCAGACCCCGCAGCCGCGGCCGTACCGTGACCTGAGCGCTCCCCGGCCCTGGGGAGCACGGGCGCCGTGCTGCTCCTCATTCCCTGCAGGAAGACGCTGCTGATTCCCAGAGCCCTGCGGGACACCCGCGCCCCGAGGCTGGAGCCCCCACCCACTGGGGGGAGCAGTGCCCACGTAGACGCCGCGGGGGGCGGTGGTGCCGGTCAGGCCCATCCTGCCACAGGTGCCGGCAGCCGGCCGCTCAGAGGACTGTCCCAGGAAGGAGGAGCGACGTCGGGGCAGAGGCATGACGGCTCCCAGTGACAAACCGCTGAGAGCAGGACGCCACTGGGATTTATGGGAGGACGGGCTTCTGGAAACATGGCCGCCTTTGTTGGGCTCCTGTTTTCGGTGAGCGCCTCTTTGTTCTCATGGAAACACGGAGTGGTTTCAGCTGCATCAGCGCACACGAAGACTCGTGAAGCACCGAGGTCAGCTGACCCACGCGACGCTCTCAACACATGACTCTCACACACACACACACACACACACACACACACACACACACACACACACACACACACACACACACACACACACACAGCATCCAGAAGGACACCTGCATTTTTCAGCAGCACAGAAGCATTCGATGTCCATTTTACTGATCAAATCCTGTTTGGAGCAAAAACACTTTACAAAGAAATTATTACTCCAGCACGTGAGGACAGAGGGACTGAGGACAGCGTGAATGGTTTTGTCCACAGGAATATAAAAAAAAAGACGGAATAATAATAAGACCTTTATTTTAAGGAACATTGTTCAAATGTTACATCAGAGCAGCAAAATAAAGTCCACAGGTCACAGATAGACTGAAAGTTGAGACAATGTAAGTAAAACAAGAAACAACAATAATGAAACGTGGTACGGGGTGGGGGAGGGGCGAGGGTATCACACTAAAAACAAGCTTGAAATGACAGAAGGAACAGAACAGAAATCTATTTTTTTAGATGTAAGTGAATAGCAATTATAAGTTCGTTGGAACAGTAAAAAGGAAAAAAAAAATATGAGCAAAAGTGCTGTGATAAAATCAAAACAAATAAAAGCATAAAGTTAGAAAAAATAACCAATGAAGAAAGATAAGTAAAAATGTGTGACTGGGCAAAAAAAGCAAGTCTATAAAAATGTTTTAAGAAGAGACTTAATAGAAGTCTCTGTCACCACCTGCTGGCTCCTGTTGGAATTGAAATGATGAGAATAAAAAACGTCTTTAAAGACAGAGTCTCGTCTTCGTCTCGTCCTCGTTGACCAGATGCAACGGTACACTTTTCCCACGGTTCGGTTACAGTTATGTAATTTATCTTCTATATTTCTTATATATATCCTAACATAAAAATACACATGCTAGAAAAGCAATATATTACATGTAAAAATATTTTTTTAAAAAGCACAGGTGAAGTCAAACCACTCTATGTATAGAAAACAGTGGTATCCAGTAAAAAAAAATAAACCCTCATTTAGTGAATGAGTCTGCAGCATGAAGTCATGTAAATAGAGAGCAGTCACTGTCACCTATTGTAGCTGAGGAGGAGTAAAACGGGTGCAGGACAGTACATGACAACTTCTTCAAATGTTCTCAGTATTTGCATGCAGAGCACTCATTGTCTCCTGGGACATTCAGGGACTTCTGATTGGCTCTGAAGGCAGCGTGGACCAAGAACAACGCTCTGCTCTGCTTGTTGTCTGCCTGTATCTAATCAGACAGCCTGTGCTGGACCAACTTGATACAGTTCTACCGTTGTGTGCCTTTGCGTATTGAACCGAACAGGGCGTATTCAACGGGCAATAGATGAGATCAAACGTCAAGCCAATATCGAATAACGAGACAACTTTACCTCGGGCTGCTACAGGTGCTGCCAGCTTGAAGAGGGACACTGATGTTATTGTTGTTGTGAAACCATCCGTGTCGTCTGCTTTACAGAAGAGCGTGACAGGATGAGGAGGAAGGATGTGAATAGCGCGTGTGACTGTGTGACATCCAACTTCCTTGTGGCGCCTTGACACTGACATAAACAACACGTTTACATTTGCACATCATCAGAGAGATGAACAGCAGCAGACACGTGTGAGCACGTTCACTGGTATGACACACAGCAGCTTACACACACACACACACACACACATTGGGACACCTGAGGTAAACACAGGTCAAAGTCTGACACATTCAATGTAGAGTAAGAAGTACGTAAGACGTTCAGGAAAAGTTCTAACTGATTTTAAGGCCTTGTTGCATTTTCCCCGAACTTCAATTTAATTTCACATCCTCAGTTTTTTTTCTGACGTAACTTCATCTGAATTGTAAAACAGAGTTGAAACTCACAGACGTAAAAAAAAAAAAAAAGACGTCAATGTGTTTAAGGGGACTTTCCTAAATCAAGTTCTGATTCAAAGGGACAAAACACGTTTTTCGTCTCCTTGACGACCACAGCTACCACACAAACAGGAAGTTGTGTTTACAGCGAGAGTGCCTGTGACGTGTCACAGTCCGACATCACGGACGCTCGCACAGAGCTCAGTGGCACCTTGTTGGACTTGTGCTGCTGCTGCTGCTGCGCCGCCGCCGCCGGTCGCCGCCAGCAGCAGCGCAGCAGCTGCAGCATGTCATGGCGGAAGCGCACACCCACAAAGGCGTAGAGGAAGGGGTTGAGGCAGGCGTGTGTGTAGGCCAGAGACTTCAGCACCTGTCCCACCTTGTCCAGGTGCTTCATCTGCTCACAGTCCGTCAGGCTGACGTTGCTGGCCTCCACCGCCTCCATCACCAGCACGGTGTTGTAGGGCAGCTGCGACACCACGAACACCACCACCACCGCCAGGATGACGCGCATGGCCTTGTGCTTCTGGAAGTTGCGTGTTTTGAGCAGCGTGGGCAGCGATGAAGCTGTAGCAGAAGGTCATGATGAGGAAGGGCAGGCAGAAGCCCATGCTCACCTGCAGCGACCGCACCAGGATCTTGGTGCGCGTCCCCACATGCGACGGGAACACCATCCTGCAGACGTTCTGTGAGCCGCTGTCGCCTTCTTTACACGTGGCGAACACCAGCTCGGGCATGGCGAGCACCAGGGCCAGCAGCCACACCCCCACACACACCAGCCGACTGCAGCGGCGGCGCTCCCCCTGCGAGTTGCGCGCCTTCGTTGTCTGGACGATGACGATGTAACGGTCGACGCTTATGCAGGTGAGCAAGAGCATGCTGCTGAACATGTTGACCTTGTAGAGAGCGGCGGTGACCTTGCAGACGGCGGAGCCGAAGCTCCAGCCGTTGGACGCCTCCGCCGCCCACAGAGGCAGGGTGACCAGGAACAGCAGGTCGGCCACTGCCAGGTTCAGCAGGTACACGTCCGTCATGGTCTTCAGCCGCCGCTGGAAGTTCAGGTAGATCCAGACCACTGCCAGGTTCCCGGCTCCGCCCACCACGGCGATCATCCAGAACAGCGGTGGCTCGTAGAGGCGACGGAACTCCCTCACCGACGTCCGGTCGCACAGCAGTTCAGGATAGTCGTAGTCGTCAGTGGGCGTGACGCCGCTGGTCACCTGACAGGAAGAGAGGTGGATTATCAGTCAGTTGAATCAATGACTCAAGAGGGTGAAAATAATAACGGATCAATATCTGTGTGGGTGAGTTGAGTACCTCAGTGGTGAAGTTCATCATGATGTCAGCCATGAAGGTCAGGAGATCAGAATCGATGACGTCATCCAGCGAGCTGAACAACAAACAAACAAACAAACAGTGATGACACCACATCATTTCTTTAACAGAAACCTGGACACCGGAAACACTCTTGTATTTGAAGTAATAATTGTCGTCCACTTCGCCCTATCATCAAAGACCATCACCATCAAAGAACACATTATCACTAGTACTAGTGCTAATAGTACTATTAGTTATTCTAATAGTACTATTAGAATACATACATTTTACCTCAGTACTTACTCATTTTTCTTCCTCTTACAGGGGAAAATTCTTACTGATACTGAAGTAAATGTACACGTGGAATACTCTTTTACAGCCCCGTGCTCCCTGAAGTAGAACTACTTGTTACGTAGTATCATATACTGCATATACTGCATATGCAGTATATGATACTGAATGCCTATACTACATAGTACATAGTACTATGTAGTGAAAAATAAATGTAAAACTGTGATCTGACAATCTCCACTGAGTGTACGAGGGAATGGATGAATGAACCGTTCCAACTGTCATGAAAAGAATCCCCTCAACAGGACGTCAAGGACGTTTGTCTTTCCTCACACACATCAACACACAAATAAAATAAAATAATACGAACCTGTGAGTGGTGGATCACTGAGACAGGTGAGACAGGTGGCACAGATGGACAAGTGGGACAGGCAGACAGGCAGGTGACAACTTACAGACACCACGTCCGGCCGCGTCTGCAGTTGTTTCTTTACTGTCAGTTAAACCACAGACTCTCAGACTGGACGCTGACAAGTCACACAGCAGAAGTGACTGACGCAGCAGCAGCAGGAGGAGGAGGAACTCTTCATTTACCCACAGATACACTACTTTTACTTTTATAAATATTTGTCCTGTCAGTCCTTCTTTTATTTTCCTTCTTTATGCTTTACTTACTTTGTACTTCACTTTCTTTATGCTGTTTATTCTGATATTTGTTGGTGGTTTCAGTTGTAGTAATAGCAGCAGTACCAGTATCAGTAGTAGTAGTAGTAGTAGCAGTTGTTGTAATGGTAGTAACAGTAGAAGTATTAATATATATAATAGTAGTAGTAGTAGTAGTAGTACTAACAGATAGTAGTACCAGTATCAGTCCTATTGCTAGCAGTAACGCGGTAGTAGTGGTACAGAGGTCTGTGGTGTCTGCGGTGGAACAGTTTTATCATTGCGTGCTGTTTTCAATTTGTTTTGTTCACTTCCTGTTTAAAAGGTGACACGCGCACACACACACACACACACACACACACACGCGCACACACACACACACACACGCACACACACACAATCATCGTAAATAATTACATCATAAACATAATACAGTGCAACGTGTACTGCAGCACCACAAATACAATATTGAACTCTACGATGAACTGTTATTGTCCTACTGAATGTGTGCGTGTGTGCCTGGTGCCACTGAATCAGGAATTTGCCACATTGCGTGACAGTGTGTCAACACAGTTCAGAGCTCCACACGTACACAAACACGTGTCTGAACATCTGCCTCTGTGCACATGTGATACTTACAACATCCTTCACTCAGGACTGGAACCTGAACCTTCAGTTAGACTTTGTTCATCCTGAAATGAAGGAAAGTGACTGATATTTCAGTTCAATTTTCATGTGAACGGACATGAATCAAACCAAACGTCTTTCAAGTTTCAAATGTTTGATTACTGTTTATCAGTGACTCTGAAATCAGGACAGTTCGACAGTTTCCAGTTCAGGATCGACAAACTCATGATTTCCACTAAACCTGCTGTCTGGAACGGGCCCAGGACCTGAGGGATGATGGCAGTTGGAGATAGGAGAAGAGGTGTGTGTGTGTGTGTGTGTGTGTGTGTGTGTGTGTGTGTGTGTGTGTGTGTGTGTGTGTGTGTGTGTGAGAGAGAGAGAGAGAGAGAGAGGAGAGAGAGAGAGAGAGAGATTTGACGTTCAGATGTTTGTGAAGAACAAACCAGTGAATGAGTGTTTCGTGTTTACACCTGATCTGAGATCTGCTGACAGGTGCTCAGGTGTGCGTGCGTGCGCGCGCGCGCGTTACATGCCATTCTTCTTTGTGTGGAAACAGCTGGAACGGTCCAAGAACAGTGGAGAGACGGACAGAGAGACAGACAAAGAGACAGACAGACAGAGAGAGAGAGAGATGGAGATAGAGATGGAGAGAGAGATAGAGTGAGAGAGAGAGAGAGATGGAGAGAGAGAGATAGATGGAGAGAGAGAGTGAGAGAGAGAGAGAGAAAGAGAGAGAGAGTGAGAGAGAGATGATGTCATAGCTTTCAGCGGAGCCATTGAAGAGGCACGAAGCTGCAGCTTCCTCCTCCTCCTCCTCCTCCTCCTCCTCTTCTCCTCCTCCTCCACCTTCGTCCATCTTCCTCCCCAGCCGACCCCCGACCCCCGGACCGGACCGGACCGGACTGGACCAGCAGTCTGCAGGTGGACCAACCCGCTGGAGACGCGGCATGAAGCGGGTCGGTGCGTGTCTCCGTCCCGGCGGTGGATTATGACCTGTCGGCGGTGTGAGGAGCTGCTGCTGCCCGCAAAGCAGGAGGACAGAGGAGGGTGTCGGCGGAGCGGCGGGGGGGAGACAAAGGGGGAGACAAAGGGGGGGGCGGGAAGCACGCGCAGGCGGTAGAAGCTTCTAGTCATGGCGGCCAAGTCGGACGGGGCTCTTAAGATGAAGAGCGACGTGGCCTTCACCCCGCTGCAGAACTCGGAGCACTCGGGCTCGGTTCCGGGGCTCCACCCAGGCGGGCAGACGGACTCTGCGGGCACCGGGGACGTGGACTTCGCCAACGGAGAGTCTCGGTGCTGCGGCGGCTCCGGCTCCGGCTCTACGTGTCTCCGGCCGAGCCGGGAGCAGCACCGGTACTCGGTGTGGGACTGTCTGTGGATCGTGGCCGCGGTGACGGTGTACGCGGCGGATGTGGGCACCGACGTGTGGCTGTCGGTGGACTACTACCTCCGCCGGGAGTACTGGTGGTTCGGCCTGACGCTGTTCTTCGTGGTGCTGGGCTCCTTCTCGGTCCAGCTCTTCAGCTTCAGATGGTTCGTCCACGACTTGAGCGCGGAGGACGGAACCGAAGCTTCCGCCGACTGTTCCCACATGGATGGAAACAAGCTGCTGAGCGGTTCGGCCTCACACGGAGACGTGTCCGCTCAGCACCACCCGAACACCCCGCAGAGACAAGCGTCCACCGCCAGCAGGAACACCACCAACACCACCACCAACAGCAGCGGCAGCACCGCGGCCCGCGGCCCGAACCGCTCGGCCTCCGTCTCCTGCTGCGTGTGGTTCGGTCAGAGCCTCATCCACATCCTGCAGCTGGGCCAGATCTGGAGGTAGGCCTGTGTGTGTGTGTGTGTGTGTGTGTGTGTGTGTGTGTGTGTGTGTGTGTGTGTGTGTGTGTGTGTGTGTGTCAGTGAATGAATGAATGAAGGACTGCAGAGCTGCTGTCAGCTTTCGCCCTCTCCACCATGATGGTCTGTCAGTAGTAGCCAGCTCCCATCTTTGATGAACTCTTCCATCCTGTGTGATGAACTGTTGGTGTGTAGATGTTTCTCCTCATCAGATCCAGATCAAAAACACAAAACATCCACTCACATGGCGACATGTGACATGTGGGGACAGCATGCCCTCATGCTGCTGGTGTCTTCAGTCAGGGACACAGATTCCAGATTAGCTGGTTGAGGTCAGTGAGGTGATTGACCCCACAGGTCACTGAGCGCTTCAGACATCCGTCCGTCTGTCCTTGGTCTTGGTCTTCACAGAAAAACTCACGGTTTTTGTCTCAAATATCTGTAATAAACATCTCCAGCCTGGTGTCTTACAGCTGAAGGAGTATGTCCTCTCACACTGGGCCTGATAGACATTCTTAAAGAGACATTGAAAGAGACAGTATGTCCAATAAATAAGCTGTTGATGCTGATTTTGTCCTCCTGTATGTGAGGACACTGACTGATAGTGAGTGGACAGAAAGTACCGTCAGTCTTTCTAGTTCATGTGAGTACAGAGCGGAGAAGACAACGTGAAGCTGAGGACACTGGGACAAAGTGTGTGTGGCAATAAGACACCTGGAGGCAAAACAAGGGGCACGTGTCACATGGTTGCCATGGAAACACAGTGACTACTGCTGGTGATGGTGAAACTACCAGTGGACAACTGTTCAATGGATGTGAGCGAAGCAGTCAGAACTGGGACACACACACACACACACACACACACACACACACACACACACACAGAAACACACGCCATTAAAAAACACTCAAATACACACACACACACACACACATAAACACACACATGTGAAGGGGTTTAGAGCTATAACAGCATGCGTGTGTGTGTGTTCATACATAACCTGTGAGTTCCGTGTGAGTTGGACTGAAGGTCTTTCTCCTCCAGGTATCTTCGCACCATCTACCTGGGAGTCCGCAGCCGTCAGAGCGCCGACACGGAGCGCTGGCGTTACTACTGGAGGATGATCTACGAGTTTGCAGACGTCAGCATGTTGCATCTACTTGCCACATTTCTGGAGTCGGCGCCGCAGCTGGTGCTGCAGCTGTGCATCATCATACAGACACACAAGATCCAGGCAGTGCAAGGTGAGTCCTCTGTCCTCTGTCCTCCCTACCTCTGTCCTTAGTCCCTCTGTCCTCTGTCCTCTGTCCTTCTGCCCTTCTGTCCTCTCTCCCTCCGTCCTCCCTCCCTCTTTCCTTAATGCGGGACTTGCAGTAGGATATTGGATGACTCTAAATTGGATGTGTGTCCATTTAGATTTGTGTGTGAATGTATAATGTATAGGTGTGTGTGTGTGTGTATGTTTGTCAGCTGGCTTGGATCCAGCAGTTCAGTTCTGTTCTGGTGTTTCATGTCTAGTAAAAGTACCTGTGTGTACCTGTCACTCTCCCCTGATTGGCTGCTGCAGGATGAGAAGGTGATGCGTTCAATTGTCCTGGAAGAATAGGAATTTGAAGATTGAAATTGACTGATTGGAACACACATACCAGCATGTTGAATTCCTAAATGTTGTGGCTGTTTTCTGTGTGGTGTGTGTGTGTGTGTGTGTGTGTGTGTGTGTGTGTGTGTGTGTGTGTGTGTGTGTGTGTGTGTGTGTGTGTGTGTGTGTGTGTGCGTGCAGGTATGACAGCAGCAGCCTCCCTGGTGTCTCTGGCCTGGGCGCTGGCCTCCTACCAGAAGGCTCTGAGGGAGTCTCGAGATGATAAGAAGCCCATCAGCTACCTGGCCGTCATCATCCAGTTCTGCTGGCACTTCTTCACCATCGCAGCTCGAGTCATCACCTTCGCCCTGTTCGCCTCCGTGTTCCAGCTCTACTTTGGCATCTTCATCGTGCTGCACTGGTGCATCATGACCTTCTGGATAGTCCACTGTGAGACAGACTTCTGCATCAGCAAGTGGGAAGAGATAGTGTTTGACATGGTGGTGGGCATCATCTACATCTTCTCCTGGTTCAATGTCAAGGAGGGACGGACAAGGTGAGGAGGACAGGTCGTCAGCGGGGCGCTACAGACAAATGGTTGGTCAGGTACAAGCAGGCAGCAGGAGGACGGAAATAAACTCTCACATGCACAGCCAGAGTGCACATGTGTGCGTAGGCGTGCTTGCGCAGCAGTGTGTGTGTGAGCAGTCAGAGTGCGTGCTGTAGAATGTGTGTGTGCACGTGTCAATTTGTGAGAGTGTGCGTGCATGAATATGTATGTGTAAGTTGCTCCGAAACAAATGAATTTATCCTTTAACAAAAACCCTTAAATTAACTTTAATTCCACTTTAGTTTCCTCTGTCTGTTTGAGTAATGTGATTATTAATTATGGATGTCTGGTTGATTATTGATGATTACTTGATCATCACTAACTGATTGATTATTGATGTCTGTTTGATCAGCACTAACTGATTGATTATTGATGTCTGTTTGATCATCACTAACTGATTGATTATTGATGTCTGTTTGATCATCACTAACTGATTGATTATTGATGTCTGTTTGATCAGCACTAACTGATTGATTATTGATGTCTGTTTGATCATCACTAACTGATTGATTATTGATGTCTGTTTGATCAGCACTAACTGATTGATTATTGATGTCTGTTTGATCATCACTAACTGATTGATTATTGATGTCTGTTTGATCGTCACTGACTGACTATTGATGTCTGGTTGTTGCTGTGCAGGTGTCGTCTGTTCATCTACTACCTGGTGATCCTGGTGGAGAACGCCGCCCTCAGTGCTCTGTGGTATCTCTACCGGTCTCCACACACCACCGACTCGTTAGCGGTGCCGGCTCTCTGCGTCATCTTCAGCAGTTTCCTCACTGGTGTTGTGTTCCTGCTCATGTACTACGCCTTTTTCCACCCCAACGGACCTCGCTTTGGGCATTCACCCAGCGGCCAGCGCCTCGACCTGGACGCCACGGCACACTTCTCCACGCTCCCATCGGAGGGCGCCACCAACTCGCTGCGCTCCAACCGGGGTGCCACCTCAACGCTGGAGCGCGACACGGGGGAAATACTCAGAGCGAGACGGCTGCATGCCGGTGTTCCAGGTCCGACCCACGGTGCCGTCAACGCCGTCCTCCCGGGCGCCGCGCCTCGAGGAGACCGTCATCAAGATCGACCTGTGCAGGAACCGCTACCCAGCCTGGGAGCGCCACGTCCTGGACCGCAGCATACGGAAGGCCATCCTGGCTGTCGACTGCTCACTGCCGCCGCCACGGCTGCAGTACAAGGACGACGCTCTGGTGCAGGAGAGGCTGGAGTACGAGACCACCTTATAGAGCAGGTCCCATAGGTCTGCTGCTGCTGCTGGCAATAACAAGCTCCTCCCAATGCACCGGTGTCTGTCTGTCACCCCCACCCCCCATCAGACCCCCAGGAACCTTCACAGGACGCAGCTCGCTCTGTGTCGCCTATTTTCTGCCGGAAAGTAAAAGCACATCAGCAGAAGAAGCAGGAGAACGTCTCTGGAGACCGGAACGCGCATCCATACGTCCTGTTTGTCCTTCATGAGACACAAACTGTCCTCTGAGGACCAAACGATCCATGGTGCAAACAATCAGACGCCTTCCACCCAGATCCGCAGACACACACTGATCTTTGTGCCAAAACACGTCTCTGAGGACGTTTGCGTGGGACAGGATTCTCCTGCGTCCCCCAGGTGAACGACCTGAAGACGCTTCCAGCAGCGCTGGTCTGCTACGAATCAGCCAAACATGGACGGAGAGGGGGGAGCTGAAGACACGGTCTGTCCAAAGTCCAACTCACCACACGGCAGGAACTAACCTCCTGGCAGCTGCAGATGCTCCACACACCGGACGGACAGGTGGAAGGAGACGGCAGGACAGAGTGATGGACGGGGGACAAACTGAACCAGCTCCCAGGATGTGTAGTTCTACGAGTTCAACATGCAGCAGTTTGTCCTGAAGAGACGGTTCAGAGGGTTCAGACGCCATTATACTAGTGTGTGTGTGTAGTGTAGTGTAAGGTGAACAACCTGTTTTATTCCACACACACACATTCAGACTTGAGCCGTCAAGTTCTCATGTGTCAGTGTGAGTGCAGAGTTTCTATGAACGGTGTCTGTAGATGTGCTGCTTTGCTAACCAGCTGACCAGCTAACTAGCTTAACTAGCTGACCAGAGACAGTGACGTGAGGACATCAACATCCGTCCATCACATCTGTCACTGTGAGAGGACTGCAGTGTGAAAAATAGTGAGTGTGTGTGTGTGACACCTCCCTGCAATGACACCCAGTGACCAGTTCAGTGCAAAGAAGCTTTTTATTTTTATGTAGTTTTTATTTTATGTTTTATTACTTCACAAGTGCAATATATTTATTTACTTTGAAGGAACGAGAGAAAAGCACAACACAAACCGGTTGATCAGAAGGTGTGTGTGTGTGTGTGGGGATGGGGGGGGGGGGGTCGCCCTTAGTTCTATGTGACTCGTCGTGTACATGACTGATTGACGTCACAGTTTGAGTCTTCAGGGGACGTGAACACGTCTGATGAACCTGTGAGTGATGAACGATGATGTCACAGTTCCGGTTCCGGTTTGCGTGTGAACTGAAACGCTTCAGACTCACTGACGTTTCTTCTCGACAATCTCACCTGTCGACTGAACAAGTGACGAGCTGCTGGAACGTCAGAATAAATGATGAAAGAGTGAAAATCGTTTTTTAATGTCAGAAGTTAAGCGACGTGAGCAGGAGGTGGCGTCTGTTGATCAAGTGCTGGCGTGTGATTGGTGCTTGGTTCGATCTGCTGCTGTCGATTTATGTAGATGTAGGTTTCTACCTTTCATTTATCCGACCTTATTATCCGGCGACTGTAGTGAAAGCACCACTTGTGTGCGTGTGTTAGAGGCAGTTACTGTGCTTGCACTCTGAGTGTTGTTGCTCTCACTCGTTCGTCCTCTCAGATAAAAACTGGATGAGAAGAATCACCTGTAAAAAACAAACAAACAAAAAAACACACACTGTACATAAACTTCAGAATCACGACGCATCCAGCTCCCATTTGTCTGTCCATTGTTGTCCAGCCGGTGGGAGGACAGGAGACATGTCCCAGTGTGTCTGTGTCCTCTCCCCGTCCCAGATGTTCGTTGTGTCTTAGCCCTCAGATCGTCTCTGTCCATGAAGCTCTGGCACTGTGAACCAAGTGTCCACTGGAGGGCGTTCAGTACAAGCACAGTAACCTGCAGGGTTCTGGTCCGTGTCCTGACCGTCCAACATGTGAAGCAGCACAACTACTGATGGACTCAACATGTATCTGTAAATAAATGTATGCAAAGTGTAGACGTGAAAAAAAGAACATTCCGCTCGTCGTGAGTTTCTGACTGTGAAGGACATCTCCAGGTTTGATGCCAATGTGACGGTTGTAACTATGACGATATACTTAAGAGAATAAAACAATAAATGTGCTTTATGTGCTGTATTTAAAAAAAAAAAAAGATGTTTAAGAAAAACATGGTCTTTTCAGTGAGTTGACTTGTGTGATGACAAGTACAAATGCGTTTAAATGGAGAAGAAAAACTCAGAGAAAAAATGAACATTTTTTTGTATATAGGGAATTTTTGTAAATTTTTATTTGAATCTAATGCAACACAAACTACCAAAATTCATTTAATAAAGTTCACTGTGTCCTTTTTCTGGCCTCGGCTGTCTTCACTCACTCATATCAGAATGTTTTTAAACTAGACGCCCTCTAGTGGTCGTATGAAGAACAAGCTGGTGTCTCAGGTGTGTTGTTGTTAAATTAACTTTCATGGAACCTTAAATTGACCCTAACTGAACCTCAGTCTGATTGTAGGGGCCCTTATGATTGGGGTCATCCAGGCCACTAGATACTGTGATGATACTGTGATGTCAGGTGATCAAACACACGCAGCAGGAGTAAAAAATATCACTAGAGTGATAATTGTTGGATTTATGAACATTGCAACCAAGATCAATAGTTCAACAAAGAGAAAAACTAGTTTAAATCTCATCATCTCTTTTCACAGATATTTTGAAGGAAAGAACATTAACTGTTGACTGTTTTGGATTGTTTGGACGAATGGGGACAATGGCCTAAGATACCTGAGGAACCAAAGAAACCTCAGGGACATCCAGTTTCAGACATCCAGGCAGCTTCAATCAAAGATTGACAGTGATGTGTCTGTTTGTCTGTGTGTGAGAGAGAGGTTAAATGAGTGGGCAAAACCTGGTTGGTCAAAAAGACAATTCAACAAAGAAAGGAAGGTGACATGAAATAATACTGTGACACTCAGAAATTGAAATACTCTGTACTTTGTGTGTGAAATGA
>NW_027613860.1:0-7500 GCF_965212315.1 Lampetra planeri
CTCCCCCCCTCCCCCCACTCCCCTCCCCCCCCCCACCTCAGCTTCATCGAACGCGAGCAGCAAGTCTGATGTTCCGGAGAGGATCCCTCCCTCTCCACCCCCCCCCCCCCACCACCATCACCCCCCCCTCCCCACTCCCCCCCCACCCCCCCCCCACCTCCCCACTCTCCCCCCCCACCACGCCCCCCCCCCACCCCCTCCCCCCTCCCCCCACTCCCTCCCTCCCACCCACTCCCCTCCCCCCCCACCTCAGCTTCATCGAACGCGAGCAGCAAGTCTGATGTTCCGGAGAGGATCCCTCTCGAGCCGTCGATGAGAAAGTCCCTCGCGGCGACGGAGTACGGGTCTCCCCACGAGCATGGACGCAGCCTGCACCAGGGTGGAGCAGGCAGACTCCACCCTGCACACAGGTGGAGGGTGAGTGGGTGAGTGGGTGAGTTGTGTGGGTGAGTGGGTGAGTGGGTGAGTGACGGAGTACGGGTCTCCCACGAGCATGGACGCCGCCTGCACCAGGGTGGAGCAGGCAGACTCCACCCTGCACACAGGTGGAGGGTGAGTGGGTGGGTGAGTGAGTGAGTGTATGAGTGAGTGAGTGTATGAGTGAGTGAGTGTATGGGTGAGTGAGTGAGTGTATGAGTGAGTGAGTGAGTGTATGAGTGAGTGAGTGAGTGTATGAGTGAGTGAGTGAGTGTATGAGTGAGTGAGTGAGTGTATGAGTGAGTGAGTGTATGGGTGAGTGAGTGAGTGTATGAGTGAGTGAGTGTGTGAGTGAGTGTATGAGTGAGTGAGTGTATGAGTGAGTGAGTGTATGAGTGAGTGAGTGTATGAGTGAGTGAGTGTATGAGTGAGTGAGTGAGTGTATGAGTGAGTGAGTGAGTGTATGAGTGAGTGAGTGTATGAGTGAGTGAGTGTATGAGTGAGTGAGTGAGTGTATGAGTGAGTGAGGTGAGTGTGTGAGTGTATGAGTGAGTGAGTGAGTGTGTGAGTGAGTGGTGAGTGTGTGAGTGAGTGAGTGTATGAGTGAGTGAGTGTATGAGTGAGTGAGTGTATGGGTGAGTGAGTGTATGAGTGAGTGAGTGTGTGAGTGAGTGTATGAGTGAGTGAGTGTATGAGTGAGTGAGTGAGTGTATGAGTGAGTGAGTGTATGAGTGAGTGAGTGTATGAGTGAGTGAGTGTATGGGTGAGTGAGTGAGTGTATGAGTGAGTGAGTGAGTGGGTGAGTGAGTGAGTGAGTGGGTGAGTGAGTGAGTGTATGAGTGTGTGAGTGAGTGAGTGAGTGTGTGAGTGAGTGTGTGAGTGAGTGTATGAGTGAGTGAGTGTATGAGTGAGTGAGTGTATGAGTGAGTGAGTGTATGAGTGTGTGAGTGAGTGAGTGTGTGTGAGTGAGTGTATGAGTGAGTGAGTGTATGGGTGAGTGAGTGAGTGTATGAGTGAGTGAGTGAGTGTATGAGTGAGTGAGTGAGTGTGTGAGTGTATGAGTGAGTGAGTGAGTGTATGAGTGAGTGAGTGTATGAGTGAGTGAGTGTATGAGTGAGTGAGTGAGTGTATGAGTGAGTGAGTGAGTGGGTGAGTGAGTGAGTGAGTGGGTGAGTGAGTGAGTGAGTGTATGAGTGTGTGAGTGAGTGAGTGAGTGTGTGAGTGTGAGTAGAGTGAGTGAGTGTATGTGAGTGAGTGTATGAGTGAGTGAGTGTATGAGTGAGTGAGTGTATGAGTGAGTGAGTGTAAGAGTGAGTGATGAGTGAGTGTATGAGTGAGTGAGTGTATGGGTGAGTGAGTGAGTGTATGAGTGAGTGAGTGAGTGTATGAATGAGTGAGTGAGTGGGTGAGTGAGTGAGTGTATGAGTGAGTGAGTGAGTGTATGAGTGAGTGAGTGAGTGTATGAGTGAGTGAGTGAGTGTATGAGTGAGTGAGTGAGTGTATGAGTGAGTGAGTGAGTGGGTGAGTGAGTGAGTGTATGAGTGAGTGAGTGAGTGTATGAGTGAGTGAGTGAGTGTATGAGTGAGTGAGTGAGTGAGTGTATGAGTGAGTGAGTGTATGAGTGAGTGAGTGAGTGTATGAGTGAGTGAGTGAGTGTATGAGTGAGTGAGTGTATGAGTGAGTGAGTGAGTGAATGAGTGAGTGAGTGTATGAGTGAATGAGTGTGTGAGTGAGTGAGTGTGTGAGTGAATGAGTGTATGAGTGAGTGAGTGAGTGTATGAGTGAGTGAGTGTATGAGTGAGTGAGTGAGTGTATGAGTGAGTGAGTGAGTGTATGAGTGAGTGAGTGAGTGGGTGAGTGAGTGAGTGTGTGAGTGAGTGAGTGAGTGTATGAGTGAGTGTATGAGTGAGTGAGTGGGTGAGTGAGGTGAGTGAGTGGGTGAGTGAGTGAGTGTGTGAGTGAGTGAGTGAGTGTATGAGTGAGTGTATGAGTGAATGAGTGAGTGTATGAGTGAGTGAGTGTATGAGTGAGTGACTGAGTGAGTGAGTGACTGAGTGAGTGAGTGAGTGTGTAAGTGAGTGAGTGAGTGTATGAGTGAGTGAGTGTATGAGTGAGTGTGTGAGTGAGTGAGTGTATGAGTGAGTGACTGAGTGAGTGAGTGAGTGAGTGTATGAGTGAGTGAGTGTATGAGTGAGTGTGTGAGTGAGTGAGTGTATGAGTGAGTGACTGAGTGAGTGAGTGAGTGACTGAGTGAGTGACTGAGTGAGTGACTGAGTGAGTGACTGACGTGAGTGACTGAGTGAGTGAGTGTATGAGTGAGTGAGTGAGTGTATGATGAGTGTGTGAGTGAGTGAGTGTATGAGTGAGTGAGTGTATGAGTGAGTGAGTGAGTGAGTGTATGAGTGAGTGAGTGTATGAGTGAGTGAGTGTATGAGTGAGTGTATGAGTGAGTGAGTGAGTGTATGAGTGAGTGAGTGAGTGTATGAGTGAGTGAGTGAGTGAGTGTATGAGTGAGTGAGTGTATGAGTGAGTGAGTGAGTGTGTAAGTGAGTGAGTGTATGAGTGAGTGAGTGAGTGTATGAGTGAGTGAGTGTGAGTGAGTGAGTGATGGAGTGAGTGTATGAGTGAGTGAGTGAGTGTATGAGTGAGTGAGTGAGTGTATGAGTGAGTGAGTGTATGAGTGAGTGAGTGAGTGACTGAGTGAGTGGGTGACTGACTGAGTGAGTGACTGAGTGAGTGAGTGACTGACTGAGTGAGTGACTGAGTGAGTGAGTGACTGAGTGAGTGAGTGACTGAGTGAGTGACTGAGTGAGTGACTGAGTGAGTGACTGAGTGAGTGACTGAGTGAGTGACTGAGTGAGTGACTGAGTGAGTGACTGAGTGAGTGACTGAGTGAGTGTGTAGTGGGTGAGTGAGTTGTGTGCGAGCTGTGAGTCTGCCTCACTTGCTGAATGCAGGCGGCATGTCTTGTCTCAAAATCGGATCTTCCGTTGTCCTCACTGTGTCCTTGCCAACCTACACAGCGGACAGAGACACGGGGACACAGACACGGAGACACAGACAGAGAAACAGACAGAGACACACGGAGACACAGACACACGGGGAGGTGAGACAGAGACACACGGGGACAGACACGGAGACACAGACAGAGACACACGGGGACAGACACGGAGACACAGACAGAGACACACGGGGAGGTGAGACAGAGACACACGGAGACAGACACGGTGACACACGGAGACACACGGGGAGGTGAGACAGAGACACACGGAGACAGACACGTGACACACGGAGACACACGGGGAGGTGAGACAGAGACACACGGAGACAGACACGGTGACACACGGAGACAGACACGGGAGGTGAGACAGAGACAGGGAGGTGAGACAGAGACAGGGAGGTGAGACAGAGACAGGGAGGTGAGACAGAGACAGGGAGGTGAGAGAGAGACACAGGGACACGCGGAGGTGAGACAGAGACACAGACAGAGACACACGGGGAGGTGAGACAGGGAGGTGAGACAGAGACACGGGGAGAGAGACACGGGGAGAGAGACACGGGGAGAGAGGAGAGACACGGGGAGAGAGACACGGGGAGAGAGACACGGGGAGAGAGACACGGGGAGAGAGACACGGGGAGAGAGACACGGGGAGAGAGACACGGGGAGAGAGACACGGGGAGAGAGACACGGGGAGAGAGACACGGGGGAGAGAGACACGGGGGAGAGAGACACGGGGAGAGAGACACGGGGAGAGAGACACGGGGAGAGAGACACGGGGAGAGAGACACGGGGAGAGAGACACGGGGAGAGAGACACGGGGAGAGAGACACGGGGAGAGAGACACGGGGAGAGAGACACGGGGAGAGAGACACGGGGAGAGAGACACGGGGAGAGAGACACGGGGAGAGAGACACGGAGAGAGACACGGGGAGAGAGACACGGGGAGAGAGACACGGGGAGAGAGACACGGGGAGAGAGACACGGGGAGAGAGACACGGGGAGAGAGACACGGGGAGAGAGACACGGGGAGAGAGACACGGGGAGAGAGACACGGGGGAGAGAGACACGGGGAGAGAGACACGGGGAGAGAGACACGGGGAGAGAGACACGGGGAGAGAGACACGGGGAGAGAGACACGGGGAGAGAGACACGGGGAGAGAGACACGGGGAGAGAGACACGGGGAGAGAGAGACACGGGGAGAGAGAGACACGGGGAGAGAGAGACACGGGAGAGAGAGACACGGGGAGAGAGAGACACGGGGAGAGAGAGACACGGGGAGAGAGAGACACGGGGAGAGAGAGACACGGGGAGAGAGAGACACGGGGAGAGAGAGACACGGGGAGAGAGAGACACGGGGAGAGAGAGACACGGGGAGAGAGAGACACGGGGAGAGAGAGACACGGGGAGAGAGAGACACGGGGAGAGAGAGACACGGGGAGAGAGAGACACGGGGAGAGAGAGACACGGGGAGAGAGAGACACGGGGAGAGAGAGACACGGGGAGAGAGAGACACGGGGAGAGAGAGACACGGGGGAGAGAGACACAGGGAGGAGGAGGGGGAGGGAGTGTGAGCGTGTGGGTGTGTGTGTGTGAGCGTGTGGGTGTGTGTGGTGTGAGCGTGTGGGTGGGTGTGTGAGCGTGTGGGTGGGTGTGTGAGCGTGTGGGTGGGTGGGTGTGGGTGGTGTGTGAGCGTGTGGGTGGGTGGGTGTGAGCGTGTGGGTGGGTGTGTGAGCGTGTGGGTGTGTGAGCGTGTGAGCGTGTGTGGGTGGGTGGGTGTGAGTGGGTGGGTGCGTGTGGGTGGGTGGGTGTGTGAGCGTGTGGGTGTGTGAGCGTGTGAGCGTGTGGGTGGGTGGGTGTGAGTGGGTGGGTGCGTGTGGGTGGGTGTGTGAGCGTGTGAGTGGGTGGGTGGGTGTGTGAGCGTGTGAGCGTGTGGGTGGGTGTGTGAGCGTGTGGGTGGGTGGGTGTGTGTGTGAGCGTGTGGGGTGGGTGTGTGAGCGTGTGGGTGGGTGGGTGGGAGCGTGTGGGTGGGTGTTGTGAGCGTGTGGGTGGGTGGGTATGTGAGCGTGTGGGTGGGTGGGTGGGAGCGTGTGGGTGGGTGGGTGTGTGAGCGTGTGGGTGGGTGGGTGTGAGCGTGTGGGTGGGTGTGTGAGCGTGTGAGTGGGTGGGTGGGTGTGTGAGCGTGTGGGTGGGTGGGTGTGTGAGCGTGTGGGTGGGTGTGTGTGTGAGCGTGTGGGTGGGTGGGTGTGTGAGCGTGTGGGTGGGTGTGTGAGCGTGTGGGTGGGTGTGGGTGTGTGAGCGTGTGGGTGGGTGTGTGTGTGTGAGCGTGTGGGTGGGTGTGGTGTGTGTGTGAGCGTGTGGGTGGGTGGGTGTGTGAGCGTGTGGGTGTGTGAGCGTGTGGGTGTGTGAGCGTGTGGGTGTGTGAGCGTGTGGTGTGTGAGCGTGTGGGTGTGAGCGTGTGGGTGTGTGAGCGTGTGGGTGTGTGAGCGTGTGGGTGTGTGAGCGTGTGGGTGTGTGTGTGAGCGTGTGGGTGGGTGTGTGAGGGGTGTGGGTGGGTGTGTGAGCGTGTGGGTGGGTGTGGGTGGGTGTGTGAGCGTGTGGGTGGGTGTGTGAGCCTGTGGGTGGGTGTGTGAGCGTGTGGGTGGGTGTGGGTGGGTGTGTGAGCGTGTGGGTGGGTGTGTGAGCCTGTGGGTGGGTGTGTGAGCGTGTGGGTGGGTGTGGGTGCGTGTGGGTGGGTGTGTGTGAGCGTGTGGGTGGGTGGTGTGTGTGTGTGAGCGTGTGGGTGTGTGTGTGAGCGTGTGGGTGGGTGGGTGTGTGAGCGTGTGGGTGGGTGTGTGAGCGTGTGGGTGGGTGGGTGTGTGAGCGTGTGGGTGGGTGGGTGTGTGAGCGTGTGGGTGGGTGGGTGTGTGAGCGTGTGGGTGGGTGTGGGTGTGTGAGTGTGTGGGTGGGTGTGTGAGCGTGTGGGTGGGTGGGTGTGTGAGCGTGTGGGTGGGTGTGGTGTGTGAGCGTGTGGGTGGGTGTGAGCGTGTGGGTGTGTGTGTGTGTGAGCGTGTGGGTGGGTGTGTGAGCGTGTGGGTGGGTGTGGGTGGGTGTGTGAGCGTGTGGGTGGGTGTGTGAGCGTGTGGGTGGGTGTGTGAGGGTGTGGGTGGGTGTGTGAGCGTGTGGGTGGGTGTGTGTGTGAGCGTGTGGGTGGGTGTGGGTGGGTGTGTGAGCGTGTGGGTGGGTGTGTGAGCGTGTGGGTGGGTGTGTGAGCGTGTGTGTGGGTGTGGGTGGGTGTGTGAGCGTGTGGGTGGGTGTGTGAGCGTGTGGGTGGGTGTGTGTGTGAGCGTGTGGGTGGGTGTGTGAGCGTGTGGGTGGGTGTGTGAGCGTGTGGGTGGGTGTGGGTGGGTGTGTGAGCGTGTGGGTGGGTGTGGGTGGGTGAGCGTGTGGGTGGGTGTGTGAAAGTGTGGGTGGGTGTGTGAGCGTGTAGGTGGGTGTGTGAGCGTGTGTGTGGGTGTGTGAGCGTGTGGGTGGGTGGGTGTGTGTGTGAGCGTGTGGGTGGGTGTGTGTGTGAGCGTGTGGGTGGGTGGGTGTGTGAGCGTGTGGGTGGGTGTGTGAGCGTGTGGGTGGGTGTGGGTGGGTGTGTGAGCGTGTGGGTGGGTGTGTGTGTGAGCATGTGGGTGGGTGGGTGTGTGAGGGTGTGGGTGGGTGTGTGAGTGTGTGGGTGGGTGTGTGAGCGTGTGGGTGGGTGTGGGTGGGTGTGTGAGCGTGTGGGTGGGTGTGTGAGCGTGTGGGTGGGTGTGTGTGTGAGCGTGTGGGTGGGTGTGAGCGTGTGGGTGGGTGGGTGTGGGTGGGTGTGTGAGCGTGTGGGTGGGTGTGTGAGCGTGTGGGTGGGTGTGTGTGTGAGCGTGTGGGTGGGTGTGAGCGTGTGGGTGGGTGGGTGTGGGTGGGTGTGTGAGCGTGTGAGCGTGTGGGTGGGTGGGTGTGAGTGGGTGGGTGCGTGTGGGTGGGTGGGTGTGGGTGGGTGTGTGAGCGTGTGGGTGGGTGTGCGTGCGTGTGCGTGTGTGTGCGTGTGTGCGTGTACGTGAGTGCGTGTGAGTTGTGT
>NW_027613860.1:12500-32713 GCF_965212315.1 Lampetra planeri
TACATGACCCAGCCAACGCAGCCTTGCCTGCCAGAGGAGCTCACCGATGGGACTTTGCCCAGATCTTTCAAGGATTTGTGAGCTCCTCCCACAATCCAGCCTGCAGGTTAAACCCAGGACGGATCGTAGGCAGGCCAGCCTAAATGTTTCTAACCGGCGAAGATGCTCCATTAGGGGGGTCCACGTTTCGCAAGCGTAGAGAAGGGAGGGAATGACCGTGGCCGAGAAGACCCGAAGCTTCGTGCGGAGCGACAGACCAGGCAGCTTGCACACAGCGTCACGCAGCAAATCAAAAGAAAATGCTGCCCTACTATTGATTCGGAGTGAGACTTCTGCTGTCAAACCGGAGCCGGTCATGAGCACACTGCCCAGATATGGGAAACTCTCCACTCTCTCCACTACTGCCCAATCACCGATTGGGAGTTGTGTGGGTGGAGTGTCCGATGGTACAAAACACCCAGGCAGGTGCTTAGTTTTAGTGGGGCTGATGGTAAGGCCCCACCCTCTTAGTGGCACGCTCCAGTTTCAGCAGCAGCGCCTCCAACTCTTCCTCCGAGTGAGCCGCAATTACCAGGTCATCGGCATACATAACATAGTTGACCAATAGGGAGCCATCCCTTGACCGCACCCGGGCATCAATCAGCCTCCCACTGTATCTGTACCAGATGGAAATTCCTCTGGTACAGCCATCGAAGGCTTCACGAATTACGTGTTCAAAAAAGATGTAAAATAATGTTGGAGCCAGAGGACATCCCTGTCGCACCCCAATGCGAACAGGGAATGGCTCCAACTCCCGGCCACGTAGTTTTGCCCGGGCCCGCTCACCATCACGAAGGTCCTTAATGATCGTGAGCAGAGGGTCAGGGACTCCGAAAGCACGAAGGACAACCCAGAGCCCAGGCCTACTGATGGCATCATAGGCCTTGACCAGGTCAACAAAGCAGAGATGTAGGTCTTGTTGGAATTCCCTACACCTCTGCTGTAGCAGACGGACAGAAAATATGGCATCTGTGCAGGACCGCCCTTTCCTGAAACCGCATCGGGGCTCCGCAAGCCTCTCCTCAGCGTGCCTAGCAAGGCGACGTTGAATAATCCTTGCCAGGACCTTTCCCGGCCTCACACTGAGGAGTGAGATGCCCCTGTAGTTGTTACAGTCTGTGCGGTCCCCCTTCTTAAAGAGGGGGACCACCAGGGCATCCTTCCAATCCTGCGGAACCCGTCCAGTGGTTCAGACCGTTGTTATGATGTCATGTAGGGCAGTCTGTGCACAAACGCCAGCCTCCCTCAGCAGTGCCGGATTAAACTAGTGTGTGTGGCCTGTAGCAATATGTTATATAGAGGCCAGAGGTCGCAACCGGGTACCCGATACCCGTACCCTACCGATACCCGGCTACCCGTACCTGGCCGGGTACGGGTTTGCGACCCTGGTGCGGCCGGGTACGGGTACGGGTAGGGTACGGGTAGGGTACGGGTAGGGTACGGGTAGGGTACGGGTAGGGTACGGGTAGGGTACGGGTAGGCCGTGAGTCACTGGTGAGTCCCCGTGTGTCACTCATTTCCCAACGTCTTGTCTCTTCTCACGATTCAAGTTGCTAGAATCAACCCACCCGCGCCTGCAACGTGGCTTCATCCCAGAGGTCGCAACCGAGTACCCGATACCCGTACCCTACCCGATACCCGTACCCTACCCGATACCCGTACCCTACCCGATACCCGTACCCTACCCGATACCCGATACACGTACCCTACCCGATACCCGTACCCTACCCGATACCCGTACCCTACCCGATACCCTACCCGATACCCGTACCCTACCCGATACCCGTACCCTACCCGATACCCGTACCCTACCCGATACCCGTACCCTACCCGATACCCGTACCCTACCCGATACCCGGCTACCCGTACCCAGCCGGGTACGGGTTTGCGACCCTGGTGCGGCCGGGTACGGGTAAGGAATCAAAACCCGTTTGAGACCTCTGACAGAGGCTCTAAATAAAAAAAACTTAAATATTTAAACACATTTTTTTACTTGCATAGTAAAGTAATTGTATTTTTCATTTGCTAAACAGCCAGATAATACGAAAAATCGCTAACTTTAAACACCGCACTATGAGACATCTCCTTTACCAGTGGCAATTTATAGTAGTAGGTTTTTAAATCCTTTATATTAAGTTCGCTCGCTTGCTTGCGCGCTTAGGACCGTGCAAATCTTTCGGTCGTTTTTTTTAAACCCACTTCCCGTGATCCAATCGAGCTGACGTTTTGCACACAGACTCGTTGTGCGTGACAATTGATTTTCGTGAAATTTTTTTTCCAAAAAAAACAATTATCAGTGCAGGGATCGTAGCATTTGTAGCTGCTTTTGCTGCTAGAATAATCCAGCACGGTCACTCAGCATTGCACACTTGGGAGGTCATCTCTGCCCAGAAATTTTCCTGGCCTCAGACTCTGGATCCACTTCAGTACTTCCTCAACAGATGGCGCCTCAGCCACACAGAGACCCACAGACTCGCCACAGAGAGAAACCCACAGACTCACCACACAGAGAGACCCACAGACTCACCACAGACTCACCACACAGAGACCCACAGACTCACAAACTCACCACACAGAGATCCACAGACTCACCACACAGAAACCCACAGACTCACCACACAGAGACCCACACTCACCACACAGAGACCCACAGACTCACCACAGAGACCCACAGACTCACCACACAGAGATCCACAGACTCACCACACAGAGACCCACAGACTCGCCACACAGAGACACACAGACTCACCACACAGAGACCCACAGACTCGCCACACAGAGACGCACAGACTCACCACACAGAGACCCACAGACTCACCACACAGAGACCCACAGACTCACCACACAGAGACCCACAGACTCACCACACAGAGACCCACAGACTCACCACACAGAGACCCACAGACTCACCACACAGAGACCCACAGACTCACCACACAGAGACCCACAGACTCACCACACAGAGACCCACAGACTCACCACACAGAGACCCACACTCACCACACAGAGACCCACAGACTCACCACACAGAGACCCACAGACCCACAGACTCACACAGAGACCCACAGACTCATCATAGAGACCCACAGACTCACCACACAGAGACCCACAGACTCACCACACAGAGACCCACAAACTCACCACACAGAGACCCACAGACTCGCCACACAGAGACCCACAGACTCACCACAGAGACCCACAGACTCACCACAGAGACCCACAGACTCACCACACAGAGACCCACAGACTCACCACACAGAGACCCACAGACTCACCACACAGAGACCCACAGACTCACCACACAGAGACCCACAGACTCACCACACAGAGACCCACAGACTCACCACACAGAGACCCACAGACTCACCACATAGAGACCCACAGACTCACCACACAGAGACCCACACTCACCACACAGAGACCCACAGACTCACCACACAGAGATCCACAGACTCACCACACAGAGACCCACAGACCCACAGACTCACACAGAGACCCACAGACTCACCACACAGAGACCCACAGACTCACCACAGAGACCCACAAACTCACCACACAGAGACCCACAGACTCGCCACACAGAGACCCACAGACTCGCCACACAGAGACCCACAGACTCACCACAGAGACCCACAGACTCACCACACAGAGACCCACAGACTCACCACACAGAGACCCACAGACTCACCATACAGAGACCCACAGACTCACCACACAGAGACCCACAGACTCACCACACAGAGACCCACAGACTCACCACACAGAGACCCACAGACTCACCACAGAGACCCACAGACTCACCACAGAGACCCACAGACTCACCACACAGAGACCCACAGACTCACCACACAGAGACCCACAGACTCACCACACAGAGACCCACAGACTCACCACAGAGACCCACAGACTCACCACACAGAGACCCACAGACTCACCACAGAGACCCACAGACTCACCACACAGAGACCCACAGACTCACCACAGAGACCCACAGACTAACATAGACCCATAAACTTGAAGACACCCATACTCACATGGACCCACAGACTAATACAGAGACCCACAGATTTGCAGAGACAGATTGACATTACACAACCACTCAGGATCACTACTATCACCACCCCACCACCACAACCACCCCCCCGCCCCCATCACCACCACCACCACCATCACCACCACCACCGCCCCCATCACCACCACCATCACCACCACCACCACCCCCATCACCACCACCACCACCACCCCCCCGCCCCCATCACCACCATTACCACCACCCCCATCACCACCATCACCACCACCACCATTACCACCACCCCCATCACCACCATCACCACCACCCCCACCACCACCCCCATCACCATCACCACCACCACCACCCCCATCACCATCACCACCACCCCCATCACCACCCCCATCACCATCACTACAAAAAGATCCCCCAGGTAGCCTCTAGCAGGCTGTAGATGAAAGTGCTGTTAGTAGCAAAGACAAAGATCCCCCAGGTAGCCTCTAGCAGGCTGTAGGGGCAAGTGCTGTTAGCAAGTAGCAGCAGCAGCAGCAGCGTCTATGAAGGCTACCGGCACTGTGGCTACACACAGAACGGGTGGGTGGTGTGGATAACCATCACCACCCCCCCCCCCATCATCACCACCCCCATCACCACAAAGACAAAGGAACCCCGTGTAGCCTCTAGCAGGCTATCGGGGCAAGTGCTGTAAGTAGCAGCAGCCTGTGAAGGCTGCCACTGTGGCACACACAGAGAGGGTGGTGTGGATATCACCACCACCATCACTACCACCCTCCTATTACTACCACCACCCCCCTATCACTACCACCACCATCACCATCGTTACCATCACCACTACCACCACCCCCCTATCACCACCACCACCCCCCTATCACCACCATCACCATCGCTACCACCACCATCACTACCACCACCACCATCACTACCACCACCACCATCACTACCACCACCACCACCATCACTACCACCACCACCACCATCACTACCACCACCACCATCGCTACCATCACCACCATCACTACCACCACCATCACCTCCATCACTACCACTACCACCCCCACCACCACCACCACCCCCAGCACCCCCCTCACTACCACCACGACCATCACCACCCCCACCACCACCACTCCCACCACCACCCCCACCACCACCACGACCATCACCACCCCCACCACCACCACTCCCACTACCACCCCCACCACCACCACCACCATCACCACCACCCCCAGCACCCCCCTCACTACCACCACGACCATCACCACCCCCCACCACCACCACCACCACCCCCACCACCCCCACCACCACCATCACCACCACCCCCAGCACCCCCCTCACTACCACCACCTCCACCATCACCACCATCACTACCTTGACGAGATTCCCCACGGCGGCCTGCACAGCAAGGACGGGGGCCGTCAGATCTGGGATGGCCTTCCCGTCCACTCACCCTCCTCGTGCATCATCACCTCCATCACCACCATCAACTACCATCAACTACCATCACCTCCATCACCTCCATCACCTCCATCACCTCCATCACTACCACCACCACCATCACCACCCTCAACACCATCACCACCATCACCACCACCACCATCACCTCCATCACCTCCATCACTACCATCACTACCACTATCACCACCCTCACCACCACCACCCTCAACACCATCACTACCATCACCACCATCACCACCACCACCCCCATCACCACCACCATCACCCCCCCACCCTCACCACCACCATCACCACCCTCACCACCACCACCCCCATCACAACCACCCCCATCACCGCCACCCCCCACCACCCCCATTACCACCACCACCATCACCACCACCACCACTCCCACCACCACCCCCACCACCACCCCCCAGCACCCCCCTCACTACCACCACGACCATCACCACCCCCATCACCACCACCATCACTACCTTGACGAGATTCCCCACGGCGGCCTGCACAGCAAGGACGGGGGCCGTCAGATCTGGGATGGCCTTCCCGTCCACCTCACCCTCCTCGTGCATCATCACCACCATCACCTCCATCACTACCATCACCTCCATCACTACCACCACCATCACCCTCACTACCACCACCCTCAGCATCAACTACCATCACTACCATCACCACCACTATCACCTCCATCACTACCACTACCACCACCACTACCACCACCACCACTACCACCACCATCACTACCACCATTATCACTACCACTACCACCCTCACCACCATCACCACCCTCACCACCACCATCACTACCTTGACGAGATTCCCCACGGCGGCCTGCACAGCAAGGACGGGGGCCGTCAGATCTGGGATGGCCTTCCCGTCCACCTCACCCTCCTCGTGCATCATCACCACCATCACCTCCATCACCTCCATCACCTCCATCACTACCACCACCATCACCCTCACTACCACCACCCTCAGCATCAACTACCATCACTACCATCACCACCACTATCACCTCCATCACTACCACTACCACCACCACTACCACCACCATCACTACCACCATTATCACTACCACTACCACCCTCACCACCATCACCACCCTCACCACCACCATCACTACCTTGACGAGATTCCCCACGGCGGCCTGCACAGCAAGGACGGGGGCCGTCAGATCCGGAATGGCCTTCCCGTCCACCTCACCCTCCTCGTGCATGATCACCAAGTGGGAGATCTGCTGGGCCACGGGCTCCAGGATGCTCTCGATGGTCTTTGTGTGAAACACGGGCATCTTGGCGGCTGCTGCTGCTGCTGTTGATGTTGTGAGGAATGTGGAACACACACAGACAGAAATAAACTATTAAAATTTGTGTTCGTGAGATACGCTGGCGTCGACTTTACCTCAGAAAGATCAAAATTTGCATCGAGAAATGAACCCTGAGAGAGAAAATGTTGAAAGTAACTAAGAGATGATGGTGATAACAAAAATTATATAAATTCGTGTTCGTGAGTTGACCCGGCGTCTTCCCCGTGGTCGACTTTACCTCAGAAATATTAAAATTTGTATCGAGAAATGAACCCCGAGAGAGAGAATGTTGAGATTAAGTAACTAAGGGATGGTGGTGAAAATAGCAAAAAATAAATTAAAAATTCGTGTTCGCTAGGTAACCCGGCGTCTTCCCCGTGGTTGACTTTACCTCAGAAAGATGATTTTTATAAGCGAGAAATGAACCTTGAGAGAGAGAATGTTGAGATAAAGTAACTAAGGGATGAGGATGATGATAGCAACAGCATTTTTTTAAAATTCGTGTTCGTGAGCAAACCCGGCGTCTTCCCCGTGGTCGACTTTACCTCAGAAAGATGATTTTTATAAGCGAGAAATGAACCTTGAGAGAATGTTGAGATAAAGTAACTAAGGGATGAGGATGATGATAGCAACATTTTTTTTTAATTCGTGTTCGCGAGTTAACCCGGCGTCTTCCCCGTGGTCGACTTTACCTCAGAAAGATGATTTTTATAAGTGAGAAATGAACCTTGAGAGAGAAAATGTTGAGAGAAAGTAACTAAGGGATGGTGGTGATGATGATAGCAACAACATTTTTTAAAAATTCGTGTTCGCGAGTTAACCCGGCGTCTTCCCCGTGGTCGACTTTACCTCAGAAATATCAAAATTTGTATCGAAAAATGAACCTTGAGAGAGAATGTTGAGATAAAGTAACTAACGGATGATGATGATAGCAACAAAATAAAATTAAAAATTCGTGTTCGCGAGTTAACCCGGCGTCTTCCCCGTGGTCGACTTTACCTCAGAAAGATGATTTTTATAAGCGAGAAATGAACCGTGAATGCGTAAATACGAAGAAAAGATTTAAAAAAAACAACTACAAATTTCGTTGTTCGTAAGGCGACGGAGGCGGCTGCGGGGACCACGGCAAAGTCGACTTTAACCTCAGAGTTGGTGACAATTTTTCGAGCGATAAACCAACCGGCGAGACAGCGAATGCGCAGAGAAAGTGAAGAGATTAAGATAATTACATAAAAAAAAACAATTAAAAATTGCGTGTTCGTGAGGCGGCGTTGGTGGGGGGGCGACGTCTTTCCCCGCCGCTCGACTTTACCTCAGACTTGACGAGAAATGAACCGCGATAAGACGATGTCGACAAGAAAGTAACGAAGAAGCGATGGCTTGGAGGAGGGGGGGCGATGATGGTGGTGGTTATGATGGTCGTAGTTGATGTTTGGTGGTAAAATAAAATAAAACTTCAACAAAAATTGGAGGGAAAAGTTGACGCCGTCCAGCCGCTCGCCTTTTATAGGTGACGTCATCGAGGGCCCCACCCTCCCCCCTAGCCCCCACCCTCCTCCACCAGCCCCCACCCAATGATGTCGCGCGCCCATCCGCCGCAATGTTAAAGGAGAAGGGGGGGGAGGACAGTGGTAGCCCCTCCCCTACTGCCCCCCTCCAATGTTATTGCTACAAGACACGCCCATACAACTCCTTATATGGAAATGGATTCGACAAGCCCCACCCCCTCCGACTGTCAATCATCGCCCCCGCAATGTTAAAGCTATGGGGGGGAGATACAGTGGGGCAGCCCCGCCCCCTCCACCTGTCAATCATAAGCCCCGCCTCCTACTGCCCCCTCTAATGTTATTGATATAAGACACGCCCATACAACTCCTTATATGGAAATGGTTTCGACAAGCCCCGCCCCCTCCACCTGTCAATCATTAACCCCGGCTCCTACTGCCCCCCTCTAATGTTGTTGATACAAGACACGCCCATACAACTCCTTATATGGACATAGATTCGACAAGCCCCGCCCCCTCCACATGTCAATCATTAACCCCTCCCCCCTCCCCCGCAATGTTAAAGCGATACAAGCCACGCCCATCCCCAACCCATACATGAAAGTGACCCCGCCCCACCAAATGCCCTTATATGGAACGTGACAGCAGCCGTTGGCCCCACCCCCCTCCACTCTCCACGGGCGCTCGCTCGCGCTGTTGATGCCCTAATAAGGAAGTAGGGGGCGAGGTGGGTGGGGGCTGTACCACGCCCGAATCCCCCCCACCCACTCACTGACCCGACCATTTCCGGTGTGCGCGCGCTCGGGGCCAATTATATTGATGCCCCGCCCCCTCAACATCCTGGGACTTACTTAGCGAGGGCCAAAATGTGGGAAGAGGTTTTCACTTTAAAGCTTTCGTGACTGCAGGGATTCATCTTCTTGGTTTTTTCGGTAAAGTCATCACGTAGAAGGGAAATAATAAAATAATAAAACATAATAAAATAATAAAAATGAAACGTAATAAAATAATAAAAATGAAACATAATAAAATAATAAAAATAAAACATAATAAAATAATAATAATAAAACGTAATAAAATAATAATAATAAAACGTAATAAAATAATAATAATAAAACGTAATAAAATAATAATAATTAAACATAATAAAATAATAATAATAAAACATAATAAAATAATAAAAATGAAACATAATAAAATAATAAAAATAAAACATAATAAAATAATAAAAATAAAACATAATAAAATAATAATAATAAAACGTAATAAAATAATAATAATAAAACGTAATAAAATAATAATAATAAAACGTAATAAAATAATAATAATTAAACATAATAAAATAATAATAATAAAACGTAATAAAATAATAAAAATGAAACATAATAAAATAATAAAAATAAAACATAATAAAATAATAAAAATAAAACATAATAAAATAATAATAATAAAACGTAATAAAATAATAATAATTAAACATAATAAAATAATAATAATAAAACGTAATAAAATAATAATAATTAAACATAATAAAATAATAATAATAAAACGTAATAAAATAATAATAATTAAACATAATAAAATAATAATAATAAAACGTAATAAAATTATAAAAATAAAACATAATAAAATTTCGATTTAAAGCTTTCGTGACTGCAGGGATTCATCTTCTTGGTTCTTTCGGTAAAGTCACGTAGAATGGAAATAATAAAGTAATACAAATAAAATATTTGATTGTTTTATTATTATTTTATTATTAAATGCTAAAATAATAAAATAATACAAATTTAACAAAAGAAAAAACATACTTTATGCGCATTATTTAATTATTTAATAATAAAATAAAAATATTAAACATAATAAAATATATAATGCGTAATTTTTATTATTTTATTACTTCCATTCTACGTGACTTTACCGAAAGAACCAAGAAGAAAAACACACACACACGCGCGCGCACACTGATAGTCCAGTTGATGCTTTGTCTTTCAAACTGTCCACGCTGTTAGACTAGAGGACTCTAAAAATGCGAACGTGTTGATGCCCTTATAAGGAGTGAGGTGAGTGGGGGGGGGGTAGGGGGTTAGGGGGTGAGAGTGGGGGCTACCTCCCCCCATTCCCCCGCACAGCCCCTCCCCTTCCCCCGCATAGCCCCTCCCCCTTCTCCCGCATAGCCCCGCCCCCCCCGCATAGCCCCTCCCCCCTCCCCCGCATAACCCCGCCCCTCCCCCGCATAGCCCCGCCCCTCCCCCGTATAGCCCCTCCCCCCTCCCCCCGCATAGCCCCTCCCCTCCCCCGCATAGCCCCTCCCCCGCATAGCCCCTCCCCCGCATAGCCCCTCCCCCGCATAGCCCCGCCCCTCGCCTCCTACAAATTGCCTTATAAGTTCAGAATGCGTCTCAACTTTTGGAGGTCTCATGCCACCCCCAACACGTGAAACTATGCGCGAAAGAGATTAAATAAAATGATAGAAGGGAGGGGAGAGAGAGAGAGAAGGGGAAGTGGGTTATTACCTCATGGTAATAAACAATTATAATTTAAACAAATAAACATCACACAAAGACGTATATGGAAAAAAATAACTCTGCAATATGCTAACTTAGAAAACAACTTTTTTTTAAAGGGAAAAAAATGGGGGGAAACCCTATTGTTATAACTTAGAAACTGTTAAACAACTTAGGCAACTTTTAGTGTTTTTTATATTACCAGATAAAGGCCATAAAGTTTACCGCACAAACAAAAAGTGAAACTTTTAGCAAACTTTTTAAAAGTAATAATTAACTATTTTATTTTAAACAAACATTTTTTTCGGTAAAGTGATCACGTAGAAGGGAAATACGAAAATAAGAAAAATGTAAACAATTATAAAACAGAGCTGACGGCTGCTTGCGTTGTGGCCGAAACGTCGTGAGAATTTTATTTAATTTTATTTAATTTTTATTATTTTATTATTTCCCTTCTACGTGACGTTACCGAAAGAACCAAGAAGATGAATCCCTGCAGTCACGAACAGCTTTAAATCGAAATAATAATTATTTATTTGCTTTATAATGTAGACAAATCGCTTAAATACAACTATTGTAGGTTTTTTTAATTAACTTAGTAATAACGCAATGTTACTGTCCATTCCTGCTGTGTACTTCGCAAAAAGTTTAACTTTTAGCAGAAGATGCATTCATCTTGTTGGTTCTTTCGGTAAAGTCACGTAGAAGAAAAACAATAAAATAATAAAAAATAAAACATAATAAAATAATTCTCTGAATGACTCTGTCTACTTGACAGACCTGTTCTCCACCTGAAGACGGCTGCTTGCGTTGTGGCCGAAACGTCGTGAGAATTTTATTTAATTTTTATTATTTTATTACGTTTCATTTTTATTATTTTATTATGTTTTATTATTTTATTATTTCCCTTCTACGTGACTTTACCGAAAGAACCAAGAAGATGAATCCCTGCAGTCACGAAAGCTTTAAATCGAAATAATAATTATTTATTCGCTTTATAATGTCGACAAATCGCTTAAGCACACAACTCTTTGTCTTTATTATCATACCAGGCCAAGCTAACTAAGTTATTAACTTATTAGTATATTACAGTACTGCACATTCCTGCTATTTACCTCACAACAAAGTTAAACTTTTAACAAAATATTATAACTATTTTACTCGCTTTATAATGTAAACAAAACACTTAACACAACTTGTTTTAAAACTAAACATTTAATTTTTAAATTTTATTTTAAACATTGATTATTTTTTATTATGTTTTATTTTTCTTACGTTATTATTTCCCTTCTACGTGATGACTTTACCGAAAGAACCAAGAAGATGAATCCCTGCAGTCACGAAAAGCTTTAAATCGAAATTTAAACATTTATTAGCACACCACTGTACAGTACATTCCTGTCTTGTGGATTTCACACAAAAAAAGTTGTAACTTTTAACAAACGATTCTAAATTATAATAATTATCATTAATAACTCGCCGTTTAATTTGCCAGCCGGAGAGAAGAAAGAAGTTAATTACCAGTAATTATTTGTTAAATATAATTAAAGTTTTAGTTGTACAGTAAACGGTACTGGAGTTGTTCCGGTCAAGTTTTGCGTGATGACGTCATCACGCCGATCGACTTCTTTACGTCATCACGCCGGGGGGGGCGGGGTTACGTGATGACGCCACCACGCTACTGGTGTCGTCATCACGTACCCCCGCCCCCCCGCTACGGGCGACCTAACGGGAAACGTGCGTGGTGACGTCATCACGCACGTACCCTGTGCACCGCTCCGGGCCACGTAACGGGAAACGTGCGTAGTGACGTCATCACGCACGTACCATGTGTACCGCTCCGGGCGACGTAACGGGAAACGTGCGTAGTGACGTCATCACGCACGTACCATGTGTACCGCTCCGGGCGACGTAACGGGAAACGTGCGTAGTGACGTCATCACGCACGTACCATGTGTACCGCTCCGGGCGACGTAACGGGAAACGTGCGTAGTGACGTCATCACGCACGTACCATGTGTACCGCTCCGGGCGACGTAACGGGAAACGTGCGTAGTGACGTCATCACGCACGTTCCCTGTGCACCGCTCCGGGCTACGTAACGGGAAACGTGCGTAGTGACGTCATCACGCACGTTCCCTGTGCACCGCTCCGGGCTACGTAACGGGAAACGTGCGTAGTGACGTCATCACGCACGTTCCCTGTGCACCGCTCCGGGCGACGTAACGGGAAACGTGCGTGGTGACGTCATCACGCACGTACCATGTGTACCGCTCCGGGCAACGTAACGGGAAACGTGCGTAGTGACGTCATCACGCACGTTCCCTGTGCACCGCTCCGGGCGACGTAACGGGAAACGTGCGTAGTGACGTCATCACGCACCGTTCCCTGAGTCCCGCTCCGGGCTACGTAACGGGAAACGTGCGTGGTGACGTCATCACGCACGTTCCCTGAGTCCCGCTCCGGGCTACGTAACGGGAAACGTGCGTGGTGACGTCATCACGCACCGTTCCCTGAGTCCCGCTCCGGGCCACGTAACGGGAAACGTGCGTGGTGACGTCATCACGCACGTTCCCTGAGTCCCGCTCCGGGCTACGTAACGGGAAACGTGCGTAGTGACGTCATCACGCACCGTGCCCTGAGTCCCGCTCCGGGCGACGTAACGGGAAACGTGCGTGGTGACGTCATCACGCACGTTCCCTGTGCACCGCTCCGGGCTACGTAACGGGAAACGTGCGTGGTGACGTCATCACGCACGTTCCCTGTGCACCGCTCCGGGCTACGTAACGGGAAACGTGCGTAGTGACGTCATCACGCACGTAGCACGCGTACCGCTCCGGGCTACGTAACGGGAGAATAGTGCGTGATGACGTCAGGCCCCCGGGGGGGGGGGGGGCTGCTGCTCCTGTTGTACCCCAACCACTGTGGAGTGGGAGGAGGCTCGTGACGTCACTGGTACCAGGCTAGGTGCACGTGACGTCACTGGTGCCAGGCTAGGTGCACGTGACGTCACTGGTGCCAGGCTAGGTGCACGTGACGTCACTGGTGCCAGGCTAGGTGCACGTGACGTCACTGGTGCCAGGCTAGGTGTATCTTGAGGCAACGACGGAGGGTGGCAGATGAGCGATGCTCACAACAACGAGCGGAGCGCCGGGCGGCTAAAACGCCGCGAGTTGGCACGGCACGGGGGGTACAGCTGGTGGTGGTGGTGCACCTAGCCTGGCACAGCAGCAGCAGTCAATCCACGGCACCTGCTGGGTCTGTCACGTGACCTCCTCATGCACCTAGCCTGGCACAGCAGTCAACCCATGGCACCTGCAGGGTCTGTCACATGACCTCCTCATGCACCTAGCCTGGCACAGCAGTACAAACCCATGGCACCTGCAGGGTCTATCCCGTGACCTCCTCATGCACCTAGCCTGGCACAGCAGTCAACCCATGGCACCTGCAGGGTCTGTCCCGTGACCTCCTCATGCACCTAGCCTGGCACAGCAGTCAACCCATGGCACCTGCAGGGTCTGTCACGTGACCTCCTCATGCACCTTGCCTGGCACAGCAGCTGACAACCCATGGCAACCTGCAGGGTCTGTCCCGTGACCTCCTCCTCATGCACCTAGCCTGGCACAGCAGTCAACCCATGGCACCTGCAGGGTCTGTCACGTGACCTCCTCATGTACCTAGCCTGGCACAGCAGTCAACCCATGGCACCTGCAGGGTCTGTCACGTAACCTCCTCATGCACCTAGCCTGGCACAGCAGTCAACCCATGGCACCTGCAGGGTCTGTCACGTGACCTCCTCATGCACCTAGCCTGGCACAGCAGCAGTCAACCTATGGCACCTGTTGGGTCTGTCACGTGACCTCATGCACCTAGCCTGGCACAGCAGCAGTCAACCTATGGCACCTGTTGGGTCTGTCACGTGACCTCCTCATGCACCTAGCCTGGCACAGCAGCAGTCAACCCATGGCACCTGCAGGGTCTGTCACGTGACCTCCTCATGTACCTAGCCTGGCACAGCAGTCAACCCATGGCACCTGCAGGGTCTGTCACGTGACCTCCTCTTCATGTACCTAGCCTGGCACAGCAGTCAACCCATGGCACCTGCAGGGTCTGTCACGTGACCTCATGCACCTAGCCTGGCACAGCAGTACAACCCATGGCACCTGCAGGGTCTGTCACGTGACCTCCTCATGCACCTAGCCTGGCACAGCAGCAGTCAACCTATGGCACCTGTTGGGTCTGTCACGTGACCTCCTCATGCACCTAGCCTGGCACAGGCCTAGCGAGACGTCTCCACTCGCGATGACGTCACCGCTCAAATGACCTCATGTCTCTCTTACTCGCGAGTAAAGAAATGACGTCGTTGAAGCGACGGCGCTTCCCTCCGAAACCATGACGTCATGTCATCGAAACAAAGACGTCACCTGATCGGGACCATGACGTCACCGGGAGGTGCTTCCCGGTCACATTCTCGAGCGATGACGCGCGCACCGACGTTGATGACGTCACCACAACAGCAACGAGACGTGACGTCATTACATTTCGATGTAAAGCTTTCGTGACTGCAGGGATTCATCTTCTTGGTCCTTTCGGTAAAGTCATCACGTAGAAGGGAAGTAATAAAATAATAAAAATAAAACATAATTAAATAATATTTAAATATTATGTTAATATTTTAAATACTAAAAATATTATTTTATGTTAATATTAAAAATATTAAAAATATTATTTTACTATGTTTTATTTTGTTATTTTATTACTTCCCTTCTAAGTCACGTAGAAGGGAAGTAATAAAATAAGAAAAATAAAACGTAGAAGGGAAGTAATAAAATAAGAAAAATAAAACATAGAAGGGAAGTAATAAAATAATACAAATAAAACGTAGAAAGGAAGTAATAAAATAATAAAAATAAAACAAAATAAAATATTATTTTAATATTTAAAATATTAAAACATAAATAAAACATATTAAAATATTATGTTAATATTTAAAATATTATTTTAATATTTAAAATATTTGAAATATTATTTAAAACAGAATAAAATATTAAAGATAATATTTTATTATGTTTTATTTTTATTATTTTATTACTTCCCTTTACGTGACTTTACCGAAAGAACCAAGTTGTGATTACAATCTTAATTTTGGAGCTTTCGTGACTGCAGGAATTATTCTTTGGTTCTTTCGGTGAAGTCACGTCTAAAGATAAAATAATGAATTAAAATAATAGCGACGTTTCGATTGCAACACAAGCAATCATCATCAGGCATGAGAGAAATAGCAACACAAATCTAACTAGAAAACTATAGACAGACACACAAGCAGACAGACATCACAAGGGCACACACACAGAGAGAGGACACAAATCGGCACAGAGAGAGGGGTCGTTTCTGTGACGGTCCCTTAAATATAGAGAGGAGGGGGGGCAGAGAAAATTAGCAAATCAATGAGTGGACGGCAACGTGTTGCTGCTGCTGCGCAAGTAAGACGACGACGTGGCACGGCACGCAAGCTTGGAAATTAGGAGAAAGGCACTCTAACATTAAATGACCTCGCAAAATATCGAAATGTGATGTAATGCAACACAGAGAGTCGGTCAACACACAATTAACGCATAGCCCGGTTGATTAGGTATTTCAAAGATTGCTAAGTTAGAATTTAAGTGTGAAAATTCCAAAGAGAGGACACAGGCAGAGAGAACAAATAGCCAGAGAGAGAGAGAAAAGATAAGCTCAAAACTTCCCCGTAGAAGTGGTTCAATATTAATTTTTTAAAAAAATCTTAAAAAATTAAGATTAAACCACTTAAAACTTCCCCGTAGAAGTGGTTCAATCTTAATTTTTTAAAAAAAAATCTTAAAAAATTAAGATTAAACCACTTAAAACTTCCCCGTAGAAGTGGTTCAATCTTAATTTTTTTTAAAAAAATCTTAAAAAATTAAGATTGAACCACTTAGAACTTCCCCGTAGAAGTGGTTCAATCTTAATTTTTTTTTAAAAATCTTAAAAAATTAAGATTGAACCACTTAAAAACTTCCCCGTAGAAGTGGTTCAATCTTAATTTTTTTTTAAAATCTTTAAAAAAAATTAAGATTGAACCACTTAAAACTTTCCCGTAGAAGTGGTTCAATCTTAATTTTTTTTAAAAATCTTAAAAAATTAAGATTGAACCACTTAAAAACTTCCCCGTAGAAGTGGTTCAATCTTAATTTTTTTTTAAAATCTTTAAAAAAATTAAGATTGAACCACTTAAAACTTCCCCGTAGAAGTGGTTCAATCTTAATTTTTTTTAAAAAAATCTTAAAAAATTAAGATTGAACCACTTAAAACTTCCCCGTTAGAAGTGGTTCAATCTTAATTTTTTTTTAAAATCTTAAAAAAAAATTAAGATTGAACCACTTAAAACTTCCCCGTAGAAGTGATTCAATCTTAATTTTTTTTAAAATCTTAAAAAATTAAGATTGAACCACTTAAAACTTCCCCGTAGAAGTGGTTCAATCTTAATTTTTTTTAAAAATCTTAAAAAAAATTAAGATTGAACCACTTAAAACTTCCCCGTAGAAGTGATTCAATCTTAATTTTTTTTAAAAATCTTAAAAAAAATTAAGATTGAACCACTTAAAACTTCCCCGTAGAAGTGATTCAATCTTAATTTTTTTTAAAATCTTAAAAAATTAAGATTGAACCACTTAGAACTTCCCCGTAGAAGTGGTTCAATCTTAATTTTTTTTAAAAATCTTAAAAAAAATTAAGATTGAACCACTTAAAACTTCCCCGTAGAAGTGATTCAATCTTAATTTTTTTTAAAAATCTTTAAAAAAATTAAGATTGAACCACTTAAAACTTCCCCGTAGAAGTGGTTCAATCTTAATTTTTTTTAAAAATCTTTAAAAAAATTAAGATTGAACCACTTAAAACTTCCCCGTAGAAGTGGTTCAATCTTAATTTTTTTTAAAAATCTTTAAAAAAATTAAGATTGAACCACTTAAAACTTCCCCGTAGAAGTGGTTCAATCTTAATTTTTTTTTAAAATCTTTAAAAAAATTAAGATTGAACCACTTAAAACTTCCCAGTAGAAGTGGTTCAATCTTAATTTTTTAAAAAAAATCTTAAAAAATTAAGATTGAACCACTTAAAACTTCCCCGTAGAAGTGGTTCAATCTTAATTTTTTTAAAAAAATCTAACAAAATTAAGATTGAACCACTTAAAACTTCCCCGTAGAAGTGGTTCAATCTTAATTTTTTTTTTAAATCTTAAAAAATTAAGATTGAACCACTTAGAACTTCCCCGTAGAAGTGGTTCAATCTTAATTTTTTAAAAAAAATCTTAAAAAATTAAGATTGAACCACTTAGAACTTCCCCGTAGAAGTGGTTCAATATTAATTTTTTTTTAAAAAATCTTAAAAAATTAATATTGAACCACTTAAAACTTCCCCGTAGAAGTGGTTCAATATTAATTTTTTAAGATTTAAAAAAAAAATTTAAGATTGAACCACTTCTACGGGGAAGTTTTGAGCTTATCTTTTCTCTCTCTCTCTGGCTATTTGTTCTCTCTGCCTGTGTCCTCTCTTTGGAATTTTCACACTTAAATTCTAACTTAGCAATCTTTGAAATACCTAATCAACCGGGCTATGCGTTAATTGTGTGTTGACCGACTCTCTGTGTTGCATTACATCACATTTCGATATTTTGCGAGGTCATTTAATGTTAGAGTGCCTTTCTCCTAATTTCCAAGCTTGCGTGCCGTGCCACGTCGTCGTCTTACTTGCGCAGCAGCAACACGTTGCCGTCCACTCATTGATTTGCTAATTTTCTCTGCCCCCCCTCCTCTCTATATTTAAGGGACCGTCACAGAAACGACCCCCTCTCTCTGTGCCGATTTGTGTCCTCTCTCTCTCTGTGTGTGCCCTTGTGATGTCTGTCTGCTTGTGTGTCTGTCTATAGTTTTCTAGTTAGATTTGTGTTGCTATTTCTCTCATGCCTGATGATGATTGCTTGTGTTGCAATCGAAACGTCGCTATTATTTTAATTTATTATTTTATCTTTAGACGTGACTTCACCGAAAGAACCAAAGAATAAGCGTGATGACGTCATCCAAACAGTGGGTGGTGGCATGGTAGAGGGGCGGGGCGAAATGTGGGCGGGGCAAGTTGGGGGGGAGGGGCGAAGTGGGGGCGGGGCGAAGTGGGGGCGGGGCGAGATGTGGGCGGGGCAAGTTAGGGGTCGGGGCGAAGTGGGGGCGGGGCGAAGTGGGGGCGGGGCGAGGTGGGGGCGGGGCGAGGTGGGGCGGGGCGAGGTGGGGGCGGGGCGAGGTGGGGGCGGGGCGAGGTGGGGGCGGGGCGAGGTGGGGGCGAGGTGGGGGCGGAGCGAAGTGGGGGCGGGGCGAGGTGGGGGCGGGGCGAGGTGGGGGCGGGGCGAGGTGGGGGCGGGGCGAGGTGGGGGCGGGGCGAGGTGGGGGCGGGGCGGGGGCGGGGCGAGGTGGGGGGCGGGGCGAGGTGGGGGCGGGGCGAGGTGGGGGCGGGGCGAGGTGGGGGCGGGGCGAGGTGGGGGCGGGGCGAGGTGGGGGCGGGGCGAGGTGGGGGCGGGGCGAGGTGGGGGCGGGGCGGGGCGAGGTGGGGGCGGGGCGAGGTGGGGGCGGGGCGAGGTGGGGGCGGGGCGAGGTGGGGGCGAGGCGAGGTGGGGGCGGGGCGAGGTGGGGGCGGGGCGAAGGTGGGGGCGAGGCGAGGTGGGGGCGAGGCGAGGTGGGGGGGCGGGGCGAGGTGGGGGCGAGGCGAGGTGGGGGCGGGGCGAAGTGGGGGCGAGGCGAGGTGGGGGCGAGGCGAGGTGGGGGCGGGGCGAGGTGGGGGCGGGGCGAGGTGGGGGCGGGGCGAGGTGGGGGCGAGGCGAGGTGGGGGGCGAGGCGAGGTGGGGGGCGGAGGGAGGGTGGGGGCGAGGCGAGGTGGGGGCGGGGCGAAGTGGGGGCGAGGCGAGGTGGGGGCGAGGCGAGGTGGGGGCGGGGCGAGGTGGGGGGCGGGGCGAGGTGGGGGCGGGGCGAGGGTGGGGGCGGGGCGAAGTGGGGGGCGGGGCGAGGTGGGGGCGAGGCGAGGTGGGGGGCGGGGCGAGGTGGGGGCGAGGCGAGGTGGGGGCGAGGCGAGGTGGGGGCGGGGCGAGGTGGGGGGCGGGGCGAAGTGGGGGCGGGGCGAGGTGGGGGCGGGGCGAGGTGGGGGCGGGGCGAGGTGGGGGCGAGGCGAGGTGGGGGCGAGGCGAGGTGGGGGGCGAGGCGAGGTGGGGGCGGGGGCGAAGTGGGGGCGAGGCGAGGTGGGGGCGGGGCGAGGTGGGGGCGGGGCGAGGTGGGGGCGGGGCGAGGTGGGGGCGAGGCGAGGTGGGGGCGAGGCGAGGTG
>NW_027613861.1:0-27500 GCF_965212315.1 Lampetra planeri
CGAAATCCTAAAGAGGATATTGTCTTATTCAAAGTTATTAGGTTCACAGTTTTCATTTTCCATATTCCAAGCATTCAACATGTCAGAGAGGGAAGGAAAGGACTTTTACAGTGGAAACTGGGGAAAAGAACCACATTAAATCACGTTTTATTCAGAGCGTAGAGATTCCCATGTAGTCACTCATGTGTGGTGTCTCGATCCTTCAAAGGGAACATGGAAGTGCATTTGTAGACGTGTGGGTGTGGCACTCAGAGGAGAGACCAGCTGTTTGTGAGTCTGAACGGTGTGCTGCAGAGACGTGAAGCCGCTCCCGACGGGACGGAACTGTGATGACTCCCACTCCGCTGTCAACGTCTGGAAAGGAAAGTAGTTTCTAGATTTACAAGTTCTAGGGGGGAGAGGAGGTTCATTTGAAGGACGTTCAAGGAGACAGTTTACAGGAAGAACATCAGAAAAGCTGTCGGGAGTTGGATCCCAAATAAATCGGAATATATTCTACTTTTTTTTCCAGTTCATCTTTCAATCCCATCTCACACACGGTGTGGAAATGTGCAGTAGTAGAGCCTTCTTTGCAGTTCATGACATTTTTTTTAATTTGAGATGTTCCCATATGAATTACAGTGTCCCATGTATAAACTCAGAGTTTAGTCCGTCGCTTTAAATGGAGGAAAAAAGGGGAGAAAACTGGACTGAGGAAGAAAGAACAGAGCAGTCTTAGGACCTTTTTGACATTCTCAGAGAAATTCATTGGTAAGTTCAGAGTAGTTATGTCTGCAGTTTTATAAATATATATCTGTTAGTACAATTATAATTTTTGACTTCCTGGTATTATATAATCATCATATCCAGATGTGTATGTAGAGGCTAATAAACTGTGTTTACTTAAAAAAAAAGGCTGTTTTCTTTTTTTTTCCTGTTGTGGATCAATGAACCCCGGAAAGTGCAGAGATCTGTTTGCTCTGATTTTTATGTTAAAATAAAGAAATGAATCCAGTTGACCTAGTTGATATTTACACACATCAAACATCAACACAACAAGTATTTCACGGTCAGTCCACGTAACCACAACGACATACCCATTGACAAATGAACTACTGACGCCGTCTTGGGTTCTGAACTTGGGCGTTTGCACTGCACTGCAAGTGGAACACAGCATCACACCGCCCCCCCTCCCATTTTTATTTTGATTAAAGAAGTCAGTTCAGGACCATTTGTGCTGCAGTCGTGTAGTTCTATGTCGTCCCTCATCGTTTGTCACCCGGCTTTGCTTTGTGTCTGCAGATATTTCAGATTTCCTTCTGGTGCACACACACACACACACACACTCTGTACGCCCTCTTGATTTGTGCACACACTCATTGCAGTGGTGTGGCCTGATTGGTGGGCGACAGTACACAGATTGATTCCTAGCTAGACGGCTGCCAAAGGAAATGGCCCCTATTATTTATTAGCTGGGATGAGGATGGATCAAGCAGATTTGAATATGAGAATGTGTGTGTGTGTGTGTGTGTGTGTGTGTGTGTGTGTGTGTGTGTGTGTGTGTGTGTGTGTGTGTGCGTGCTGTGCGTGAGACACCTTCTTCATCTCTGTGTTCCACCCTCCTGCTTTCAGACGGATTTCCTGTGCAGTTTCATTTAAAGGTCTTTTCGCTCTCATCTGGGCCAGGATGGGAACGATAATCTGTTAGAACTGGAAATCTGCAACATCAGTTTATGTCTTTTAAGCATTTGGAAATTCTTTGGGGGGGAATAAAAGAAAAATTCAATGTACTCATCTGTCGGAACAGCACCGAGTCCTCCCCTGGCACTTTCAGACCCATCTGCGTACCTGATGTTCATTATTTAATGATAAATAGATCCCATTGTTTCCGTTTGCTGTTTACGTCCTCTTTTGTTTTTCATTCATTTATTCGAATGTTCCCATGTTCCTCAGCTTGTTTGTACATTCTGAAACCTAAAAGCTCCTGAGACGGAATTAAGATGTGACACGGTGAGACAGAGCACAAGCAGGGTAAACACAGAGCATCGGTACATGAATAAAACAACACCGACGACAGGACGCTGGGAGGAAAACGGAGCTGAAGGACACGGGCAGACGGCTCCGGGGATGTCAGACAGAGTTCGAGCCCAGAGTGGGGTCTGACTGGGGGCCTCTGACGAGAAGGGGTGTGGGGGGGGGCGATGAGGAAGGGACTGTCAGGACAGGAGCAAGGACGAAACGTTTGAAACAGACGGCTGGGTCAGATGTGGCTGGGATCCAGACCGCTGCTAAGATGGCCGGACTGGGAGGACTCGGGGTACTGGGGAGGACTGGGGGCACTGATTGTTTCACACCGAAATGAAATGTGTAGAAAAAAGGACCAAACGGACAAATACACGGCAAACAGCTGACAACGACCCGAGCTCCTTGGTGGAGGTAATTCCTGGGTTTTGACATGTGCTTGAAAATACAAACAAGTCGATCCAAGAAAGAGCAGAACGCCAAATCAGGCTTTGACGTTCATTCCAGATTTGTATATTCTGTGAAAAAAAAAAGTTTGACTTTCAAATGCAATAATGAAGATGTGGCGTGCGAGATCCACATCCGTAGGTTTTTAAACCGGAATCAGCGGTCCGATGCGCTGCCAACCCGGGGGCATGGAGCCGGCTCAGGGTTTTTGGCATGAAAGCGTGCAGAAGTGGGCAGTCTGATGTCATTTGAACTGCTCCTCTCTGCTTTCGCTCCCCTTCCCAGCAGACGGTCCTAATTGTGCAACGGGCAGCGAGGCAGATAGTGAAGCTCAATGTGGGCAGTCTGTGCACGTTAGACCCTCCCATCCCCGACACACACACACACACACACACACTCCTCTGTGCCTCGTTGACCACTCTTCTTCTTACATACCGGTTTGCTGAGCCGTGAACAAGCCCGTCACAGTGGAAACAGACCAAAACTCCTCCTGTGTCACAATGTGATGACCCCCCCCCGCCCCGCCTGATCCTAAAACTCACTTTCCCAGAAGTCACTGCAGGCTCCATCTGGCCTGAGGCTCGTCAACAAGGAAAACAGTTTTGGAGTCTGTTCCCAGTAGATTTTGGTTTCAAAACATGAACCCTGGAGGTCTTTGCTGCCAACAGCTGATGATGCAGGACAGTTGTCACCTTGGAGCAACGTGTGTGTGTGTGTGTGTGTGTGTGTGTGTGTGTGTGTGTGTGTGTCTGTTCATCAGTGTCTTATGAGACATTTTTTAAATCCAACATGACTGTGAATGGTTACATAACTAATACGTGACCAGATGATTTCCAGTTATTTTTGGCATTTTGTGCACTTGACAGTCTGACAAGCCCCGCCCCCCAGACTCTCCACACGGCTCTGAGCCCACCCATATCAGATAGAACGATGTGAATGGTCTGTGCCCACACGGCCCAGCAGACCTAATTCCAATCTGCTGGCGGTACGTCCGGATGCTTCCCAGCAATAATTCAGGTCGAATGTCGTCCACGGATTCCAAATAATTATTCCTCCTCCCGGTTGAGCAAGAAAATGATAAATTAAATTAGCCTCACATGGAACAGAACACTTCAGGCTACATCTGTTTTTCATGAAATGATTCCTGCTAAACGTCCTCCTACCGTACCGATTCGGCTCTCATCCGCAGCTCCTGACGATAAACGTGCACCGACGGCTTTAATCAGGAGTTTCTGTCAGCACACGCAGGAAACTCCCACGGAAACAGCCACGCTAATGAACCTGCTATAATTTCCCCTCCATTCATCACGGTCGCCTTGCGACGTTGGCCATATTTTTCAGAAGGTTGTGTTATCCGAGGGGGGTCTGGCTGTGTAAATAAATAAAAGTCCCCTCACACAGAGCAATCTCAGTCTGGGCTGAAAAAGTAATAACATGCTGCTGGAGCTGGGACTTCCCTTTGTATTTTCTCTCTCTCTTTATCCGAAGCGTTTCCTCTACTTCACATCACACCCTCTTTGTCTCATTTAACAGCACTTACCGCACAATCAAGTGTTAACTTGGGTTCAAAGCATCCGGGACAATGGAAGTAAAGGTAAAATGTGACATGTTTAAACAGCTGCATCAGCACAAATACTGAACTCTGAACTGGTCCTGATGCTGCGTCGTTTGTATGAACGTGTGTCAGCATCTTCTGCCATTTACCATTCATTAAAGGACAGTGTTAACAAACTGCTTCTCTTCTCCTAACATGACCGGATCACTGCTGTGGATTTCATCTTTCATCATCGATCTAGATGGTTCTTGATGGTTCTTGTCCAGCTCCTCATGGGCTTTCTGCCCGATGTTGCATTCTCTCAGGTCTGCTGCATCCATCTCACTAACCTGTTTGTGTAGCCTGCATCTCAGATCTTGGGTCACGAGGTCATTGAAATGCAAGCGCACGCACTCACACACACACACACACACACACACACGCACACAGTGTGTGTGTGTGAGTTAACAAAAGGGGAGAATGAAAAAGTGTCTCAGTAGCTTTATTGCTTTCTCATCCTTCAGTGTCAGTCTGTCACCACCGTCTTGCTGTTATTGAGTGTGGCTCAGCAGCATTCTGTGTGTGTGGTGTGTGTGTGTGTGTGTGGTGTGTGCAAGCGTGTGCGCTTCCACTGACAGATTGAGGAAAGAGAGAGACAGAGCACAAAGCTCCCTGTTGTATTGTAAAATATGCTTGATTAGATATGCCAGAGATGATGCTTCCGTCTTGTCATGAAACTCCAGCACGTCCGTTTCTTTTTCGACAGAGGATTGTTTCATTTGTACTTTACCACCAGTAAATAAAGTGTCCAGAGGAACACGGGCTGAAACCATCGTCACAAAGACACTGGTGGGGGTTTTACCTCACTAGTCACTAGTCACAACGCTTTTGTCTTTAACAATAGCGGTTGGTAGCCTAGCAACACAGCAGCTATAGCCCCAAACCATGACCGCCCGATGATCGGTGAATCCTTCCTGATGTTAAAATGATGGCGCTCTGAACACAATGACGTTGTGATGACGTCGCCCGTACCACTGATACCTGCATCCTCTCTTTGGTGGATAGATCTTTGCTGACCGAAGCTCAGTTGTTCTGCGTCTGATTGCAGCCACCGTTCATTTGCATCGGACACCCGGTGGAAATGGGATCGCTCCGGTGATTGATGGACCCGGACCCGTGGGAGAGCGCTCTAGCGCCACACGTTCTCTGCTGCGATCATCATCTCAAGCTAATAGACTGGGAATGGGCCTTGTCACGTTCAGTGGATTAATGGTGTTGTTCCAGCCTGGGAAACAACTTCCCAGTCGACTGTAACGTCGCCCGGTGTTGGTGCTGACAGCTTTCGACCTGGGAACACAAACAGTTTAAACATCTGCGTTCATCACTATGAACGGTTCTAGGGTGACACGTCTGTCGACCGTCCCCTGGGTACCGTCGCCAGCTTTGGGACATCAGCAGTTACCCAGGCAACGAAGAACGACGCCTGAAGTCGATAGCTAAACCTAGAGTCTTCCTGGTTCCACCCCCTCCCCCTCATACAACAACCATCCCTGTTCACACTCCGGCACAGACCCCCCCCCTCCCCTCATCTTGTTTACCAGTGATGTCACGCGCTCGCTTACGATCAATGGAAGGCGGCGCTCGTCCCTCTCACCCCGGATTGCCTGATTGTTTTCCTCGATGGCAATATTCTAGGAGAACTGCTCAACTGGAATGGAAAATATCCAGTGATGGATCTTTCTTCAATTTTTTTTTAATATTCCAACCTGCCCTGAATGGATTAGTTCATTATATGGCCCAGTGGCCCCCGTTTTCCTTTCTTCTACATGCAGTTTTAAACATCAGCTTCTTTTTCAGTGCAGTGGTGTTGGTACGTGCTAAATCAAAGATGTGTCTATAACTTCACTTTCTTCCTTCAGTGAGACGTATTTCTGGTTTCTTCTTTGTTGCTGAAATGTAATACATGACTTGGATGATGGGGGCTGGTGACCCTCTAACTGCCTCCGCTTTGTAGGTTCAAGTCCCACATGTGAAGTAGGAAGGTCAGTAAGGATGCAAAAAGAAGCTAAATCCTCTGACCAGACCATTGGATCATTAGATTTAAGTCTGCTCTCATTTGCTTTCATTTATTTGACTTTTCCAGCCCTTTGCAAACCTCAGTATCCAGCTCAGCTCATAAATTAAATAGGACACGTGTACCTGCTGCCTGCTGGAGTGAATCAGCAAAGGCAGTAAAAGATGCACGTCGGCGGTCCATTGAACACTCTGCAGCCTGCCACACAAGGGTCCACTCGTACCTTTTCAGTAAATTACAAGTCAATTACGCGTCAAACAGGAGCATGTGTTAACGGCTTCGTGAAAAGTAATCGCTGGGTATGACTGTCGATACTTCAGTGATGAGGGAATCCATTTATTCAAACTGTAAATCAATACGACTGCTGTGTAATGAGGCCGTTATGGCCGCCAGCCAGATGAGATAGATGCCTCTATCCACACGTACCAACTCGATCTCGTTTTCCTCCGGCATCGTAATCAAGAACATTGACGACCACTGGACGGGCTGTAGTTCATCCTCCAGGCCTGTAGGTGGCGCTTGTAAGTCGCCAACCACGGAGAAGAGGAGACGGTGGAGCGGCACCGAGGTAAATTCAGCCGTCCAATGTGTGATTTGTCACAGAGAAAAAGTGAGAAAATGAGGCTGGTGCGGTTGTGGTTGCTGCGGTAACAAGAGCCGCTCACTTTCAGTCGCTGTCGCTTGAAGGAAACGGAGAAAAAACACTGAGAACCAGGAAAGCATGAGACATGAGACATGAGGCTACGAGACGGACAGACGAAGGCAGAAGAAGAAACGAGTCGAAAAGGAACCGGCAGCGTGGACACTGATGTTGTTGTTGTTGATGCTGTTATGAGACGTCAAGGGGAAGAGGTCAAAGGTGAAAGGTAGGGCGATGACACCCTGGTACAGAAAATCAGTGGAGGGCAACGAATCCAAATTGAGATGTGTTCACCTGAGACCGGGTTTGAAAAAAAGTGCACCTACGGGATCTGCGTAAACGCACGTCTTATGTGCGTTTGAGGGCCACACCGGTCAGGAGCCAGGAGCCAGGAGCCAGGAGCCAGGAGCCAGGAGCCACCTGGTCTGTCTCCACTTTGACTGGTGGAATGGAAGGAAGGACGGACACAAACGTCCACAGAGGCCTTGGACCGCGGATGTTCCTGAGCGTCAATCAATGCTCCACCACCAGGATGTGACACCCACCCACATTTGTTTTTTAACTTACGGCTGAACCAGGCCCATGATTTAATTTGTAAAAGTCCCACAGTGGATTTATATCGACAAACAGGCTCCTGGATCACCCATAATTCATTTTATGACCTCCTGTTTAAGATGAATGTCACATTTCACTCCCGACATTAGACGCTGTCGATGGGACCGGTCTAAGACAATTGGATAAAATGCTCCAGCGCTGATTTTAGCACAGTTTAGTTGCTGTGCTGACATTTCCTTTTTGCGTCTCACATTTAACAAAGCAGCTTTGGTGGAAAACGCTGAGTTTGTTAATGAGGAAAAACTCAGCATCAGTGAATTCTCTGGTTCTTCTGTTTCTGGTCGAGGCGCCGAAGGATTCACGGAGTGAACCGCTTGGTTTCAGTACTCTCACTGATTGTGTGCTGGAAAGAACGGTCATAACCGCTCTTATGAACTAAGTGTGTGCATGTGTATGCAATAAAAGACACATTTATTGGATCCCATTCTTGGAAACGACACACGACGACAGACAGCAGAATTACACCGTGATACAAATGAGGAAAACTGCGTGCATGTTAACATGGCGCCGGGAGCAGCTCTGGGCCTCATTAAACTCTGGAAGTCGATTTTCGAATCCTCCTCGTTTTCACTGACGGGGCGTTGAAATTAAAACGACTTTTTTTTTTCTCGGTTTTGAAGTAGTCGCTTTGAGGAATGGAGAACTAAAAACACGATAAGCTGTTTGTAAAAATAAATGTTGCAGGAGCCCTCCGGAGAAGGAGACAAACACAATATCAGGAAGTCCGTCGCTAGTTAGCTTTAGACACATGCAACACGTCAGAGAACCATCACACTCCTGCATCTTAAGCACAGAGCAAATGTGCTACTGTGTTGGGGGCATCGTGGCATTGATTCCTGGTCGAATCGAGACGCAGTTTGCATCAGGCGGCGCAGGATGACAATAAATCTAATTGCGTTTTCATGTCTCAAACTCAGTAAGATTTATTGCCGTTCTTTGGCTCTGAGAATCGGAGCCCCTGGGGAACTCACCCATGCATCTTTTTTTCAGCTGAGGTTCACCTAAAGGTTTAGTCTGGCGATGTGCCTGCTGGTCACCATGGCAACATCCTCCACCCGCCCCTCCTCTCAACCAGCGGGGCTCGGAGGTCGTCTGCAGACCATTTTATGTCGGTGGGATTTTTTTTCCCAGTTGTGTTTGAGGATCATGTGACCAAAAAAGAAAAAAAGATGAAAAACAATGTTGATGATTAAATGTTGGAATTATTTTGCTTTTTCCCTGTAGTTTTGTTCATTGCCTCCGTCTGTTACACGTAACACACAGCAGGAGACGACAGACAGACTGTGACACAACAACAACAACAACAACAACAACGATCTCTGACAGAGAGTTCCCACTGAGACCGATGACTTCTGTTCTGTTGAATCTGATGTATCCATCGGCCTTCTTTTCCTTTCTTTGGTCTCCGGTGGGGTTTATTCTGTCTCTTGTAGCCTCGGGAAACCATGACAACACCGGTTGTTCTCCAAAAAGCCGCCTGACTCCCTTGATGGTGTTACAGTTAAACATCTGTCACCACTGGTCAGTGCAAAATTACTGACAGCTGCCGCGACACACACACACACACACACACACACACAGTACTGTGGCTTAAAAAACGAATGGACCGGAGCAGATTCAGGCAAATCAGACTTTCAGGTTACAAATCTCTAACTCGGGGTCAAACAACAAGTAGAATTCCAAAACATCGGGGTTTTACACGAGGAGAAAAGAGGCTGGAACACGAATCAGAGCAGAGACTGAAGACTCAAGTTTATATGATCTATACAGATTGCTGATGAGAAACGGGAGCTGACTGAAATAAGACCGATGAAAAACAAAATCTAAGAAGAAAAGATAAGATAAAATATAAAAATAAGAATAAAGTCGTCCAATTTTAAACCAGCTGATTTAATGGAAACTGCATCATTAACCAATAAATGTCCTTTCATCAAACTTCAGAGATTTTTACTTTACTGTGAAAAAAAAGTCTACACACATGCTATGTCCTTGATTCTTAACGTTAACAAGTTGTTTGTTAACAAGTTGTTTGTTAACAAGTTGTTTGTTAACAAGTTGTTTGTTATCAAGTTGTTTGTTAACAAGTTGTTTGTTAACAAGTTTGTGCGGTCGGACGACAGAACGGCGGTGACCGCCTGGTACGACTGTAGACGTGTGACGGGTGTGGACGCAGTGGCTCGTCCTCGACGTATTCCACGTTCATTCATGCATTCATTCATTCCGGAGTACCCAGAGAGAACCCAGACAGACACATGCATTCCACATGACACTTGTTTTATACGTTCATTCTCACATGATGTTTGTTGAGGCAGGGAGTCGCTCCAGTGTCCAGTGGTTCTACAATGAATAAAATGATGACGAATAAATAATGATCCCACATCGGTTGTTAAATAAGTCGTAAATAATAAGAGACAAAGGCTCAGGACGGTGACTCAGAACCAGCCCATTTCTTTTGGTCCCTGTGGATGGATAAAAATACCCCCATTATCCAGGTATTATGCTGATAAATCACATCCCGTCATTCCTCCAACGGACATGTTTTAGTTCCCGGTGAAACTCCAAATGACGGATGCGTTCCACCTCCTTTATCTCCAAACTCCCAGAGGCCCATCACTGTTATTGCGGAGACCCTGACCCCAACAACCTCTACTCTGTGCCCCCCCCCCCCTCCCCCCACTCCGGCTCTGCCTCTCCCCACAGACCGTGATCCGGATCACATCGTGTACTGAGTTATGATGTGGCGTTAACCCTTGAAAGTGCCGGGTGAAGGGTCACGGCCAGCAGACAAACAATCGTCCTTCGGCGTGGGATAGACGATTGTCCCAGCAGACTGACGACGCACGGATGTGTCAGCAACTGCTCGGGAGAATTTTATGGTCTTTTGTTTTTGTTTCGTTTTTTTAAATAATTTGTTTGGGTTTTTTTTTTAGAATTTTTAATTTTTTAAAAAGAATTTTAAGATCTTTTGTTGTTGTTGTTGTTGTTGTTTTATTTTTAACAATTTCCAAAGTGTTCAGACTCAGTCAAAGGTTGATTTCGGGTCAGAGACACGGAGTTGAACTGAATCACTGAGTCAATGATTTATCTTCTTCTTGTTGTATCTTTATCTTGTTCAAAGAAGAAGAACTACAGGTTACTACGACCTGAGACGTGTCAGCTGATTGCACGTAGATCTGATTAGTGACAGTAACAACAATGTACAGACAACAGGAAGACAGATCGGTCTCCAAACCCCCCCTCCAAAAAAAAAAAAAACAGGCTGGAAGTGTTCAAGTGGAACTGATCAAAAGAATCAACTGCTTTCAGGTCGGACTCATTTGTCAGACGTTGCGTCCAGAAGCCAGAGGATTTGGTTTATTCATACATTAAGACGAGATGTGTCGTGACGCTGTCAGGATTCCTCCTCTCCGTCCCTGATGAGGTTTTATGGGACTATCTAGGACGTGTCTGACAGCTCCCGACACGCTGGGAAAACAAAGCAAACAACACACTCACAAAACAAACATCATCAAACTCAATTCCTCGCAGCCGTCGCCGAGGCTGACGACGCTGACCGACGCTGACGACGCTCAGCTGCGGTTGGGTCGTCTCCCTGAAGACGGAAGAAATCCCGAACAAAGAAAAAAACCATTTCTGATCTGTGTTTGAGCTTAGTGACTCAGATAGACTCAAACAGTGGAGACGTTTTCAAAGTCATTCAGAGAGCTGCTATGGATTCTGTGACCTCTGACCTCATTGTTTAATACCGATCTCCTTTCATGATGGAGAATATGTTCTTAAAGATTTATTGTTCTGGCTTTAACCCTTCCATTCATGACCCACGATAGCTTGAGTAAAAAATATATTTCTACCTGTTTTTATGTGTCTTTAGACATGTACAATAACACTGCACTTTTTGTTTTTTGAAAACATATTTTTTTTAACCATTTTCTGACCTGTCCACTCAGGGCACAACATGCGTATGTAGATTTTAAATAAATATAATGTATTTAGCACACAAATGAACTATAATGATCATTTGATGTTCCGTGATGCCTTTTTTTTTAAGAAGGATTGAAAAGAAATATCCTGAGGTTCCTTTGCTGGCAGCCATCTTGAATGTTGACAAAATTACGTTACAGTTACAATGGGCTGACCGCTGAAACTCTGACGTCAAAACCAATTCCTATGATAGAGAATGACATTTTCATGTGTGAAAGGGTTTAAAAACACTCTGATTGACAGTTTGAGACGATGTCAGCTGAGTAAAGTAAAAGTAAAAGGCAGAAGCAGGAGGTTAGGGTTTGAGGTCTTCACCTCTTCTGATGAGCTGAGGTGGTGAAAAAAAAAAAAAAAAAAGTCCACTTGTTACATTACAGCAGCAAAATTCCACTTCTCCGGAAAAGAAGTCTTCTCAGCCATCCGCTGACTGGCTGGCGTGAGCCCGAGGTGTGAAATAAACCAGCGTGGCGTCGTGTTCAGGTGAGACGGAGGGTTGACTCTGTCTGCGGGGTGTAGAAGAGGAAACGCTCCCGCAGAGGGAGCGGAGGTGTGAAAGACAAGAAGAGAAGCTGACGTGTGAAAACACCGAGTGGAGATGACAAAGACATATTTGGAGCCGTGAAGGACAGATGTGGAAAACAGCTCTGCAAAAAAAAAACAATTTCCATATACATTTCATTTGCGTCTGCCAATGTGTTGCCATGGAAACATGAGTGTCTCAGGCATCAATGTCTACCGTCACCTTTTATAGGTGAGAAAACTGCAGCAAGTAGGTGTCTGTTTTTCTCCGACTGTTCCCACGGTGAAGGAGACGTTTCTATAATCTAGAATATTCCCTCGTTCTAAATTTGCCTCTGTCGGACACGTCTTCAGCTCCGGCGTACGAAATATGAGGCAGGTCGGTAAAAGACGAGTCGGGAAGAGCTGCTGAATGTCAATGAGCGTTTGTTGCCAATTTGCATTTCTCATAAAAGAAGAAGAAGAAAAAACTTCTATATGCAGCGACGGTTCAGTGTGAAAACGCTGCGTCATCACGTCTTATTGAAGCCAGTGAATTCAACGGCTAAAATGTGAAAATGAAGCGTCTGCTTTTTGACCTTGTCTAGTTCATCGCCGCTCGCGTGTGACATGTTAGAAAATAAAAGAGGAAATAAAAAGCGCAAAATAGCGGCGTTTGCGAAATATACACAGCTAACGCGCTAACGCGGCTAACGGTGACTGCGCGCCGATCGGACACGTGAACCCACAAACTGTCCACGAGGGACGGATCCATCAGGATCGTGTTGACGTGTCAGATCCTTGTCCCAGTGAGCTTCCTCTCCTCTGCCTCATTCCGCCGGCTCTGACCTTGACATTTCTGTCACTGTCTCCGGTTTTATTGGCGTCTTTGCCTCTCCGAGAATCTCTTTCTGTCTCTGATCTCCCTCCTCTCCTCCCCGTTCCCTGTGAGCATCCATTATTCATACCGTCATAATCATTTCAACTTCTACAAAAGAACCCTTCTTCCTTTGGTTTCATACGTTCTTATAGTGTTTTATCCTGTAAAACGACCTTATTTAGTGGTCAGTTCTAGTGGTCAGCAAGATGTTTACTGCAGGTCGAGGGGAGGACCGTGTGTTTCACATTGAAAGGGTGAAGAAATACTATTAAAAACACTAGAGATCCAGAGATCCGTGATCACTGGAAAAGAGAAAAAAGGAAAAGACGGTTCTGAATGGGTGCTGGCGACCTCGGCGTCCACAGCCTGCTCCAACCACCGATGCCTCATACTGTGCTCCAGTGGGGAATTTGGCCTGCTGAGTGTGGAACGCTCTCGACTCACGTCATGTCTTCAACTTCAGAATCCAAAATGGAGAGAGGACGCTTTATTTGTTGTCAAGGGGAACGTTGTCACGCTGAGGGCGACTTACCGGAGTGTCTTACCGGGAGGGTTCGAACGGGAACCTTTGACCTTTGACCACAGCCTGACTCGAACCAGTCTTCTCCTCACCACAGGTGTCCATCTGCTACGCGCCCACGCGTCTCCGATGGACGTTACAGTAGTAATCCTTCAATGTCAGGCATGAACAGATTCCAATTATCGGCTGTGGGATCACGAAGTGAAAACTCGAGGAGCGGGGGTAATCAAGGTAAACGGCTTAGACGGCACATGCTGAAGGTTAATCTTGTTTGTGAACGCCAGCGTGTGCCCGCTAACCACTGCGCGTCCTCTATGCGCACACACACACACAGAGGGTGACGGCTTTACGGTGGGATAGACTTGTAAGTGAGCTGATGTCATTCAGCCATTTGTGCCCTTCGAAAATGACATTGGTCCAATTCGCCCAGTGGATGGCGACGAGGCTCCTGCATCGACCCAGCCGTGCACAGCGCACGTTCACTTCCAACGGGATCGAGATCACCTTGTACGTCGTTCGAGCCGTGGCTCAGAATTGCTTTGGGGAGTTTGGGTTCGTACGTGTTCTTCTGACAACTGGACCTCCTCTGTGCTTCCTGAGGCGCGGGGACCGACACTTACAGCGAGGGTAACACGGTGTAGTTCATACTCCAGGCCTGCAGGTGCGCTGAAACTCAACAAGCCCCGTTTACACCCTCCAGACACACCTCCATTTCCATGTTGGCTTTATTCAGTTTGACAGTTTGACAAGCCCCCCCTTTATTTACGTTAAATTACCGTCATAAAAGCCAGTAGAATGCAATGATTCTGCTGCAGGCGCTGAACAAAACGGAAACAAAACCTTCCCAGGTTGGATAAAATGATCAAACGTTCCTGAGAAATACTTGGACTTTCTTTCGATGATGTCAGTCAAGAAAACGCAGAGAAGAAATATTAGCGATGTATCGTCAGGGCCGACTTTCCAGCCCAGCCCCCCTGTATTTACTTTCCTTTCTGTCTTCTTTAATTCCCTTTTCAATTTTTTAAACTCTCATTCTCACCCGCCCCCCCCTGACTGTTTTCCTTTCTTTTCTCCTGACTTTGTCCCCCCTCCCTCGGATTGGTTTGTTGTGCCAGGATGCTTCTTTAGTTACAAGCTTTCGTCTGTGGTAACAGGGTGACCACAGACGAAAGAGTTGGGGGTGGGGGTGGGGGGGGCACACACGTTTGTTGATGAGTGAGTATTCACCTGATGTGACCCCTCCAGTCACATCACCCATCAGATGTGATACCGTCCATGTCAAAGCAGGAAGCTGCAGCTGACCCCAGCTGACCCCAGCTGACCCCAGCTGACCCTCATCACCTGCTGTGTGACTGTACTCCCCTCCACTCCTCCTGGGCGGGGGTAAGGAGTGGGTGGGGGGGGTTGCTAATACATGAATGCAGCATTTTCTTCCCTCCCCGGACCAATTTGCCCTGATTAGTGTGTCTGGAATCACCACTGGACCAGTTGAGGTGGATTACTGGTCGGTGGAGCCCCACCCTGCCTCACGCCGCCTGTGAGGCCGCGGGCGGCATTGACAGCGTGTAATGGATCAGGTCGTCTGCCTTCCTAATTGCACAATAAGAAGGTGTGTGTGTGTGTGTGTGTGTCTGCTGAGAGGCTTTAATGAACCTGAGGCTGAGAGTTACCAGAAGCTGCTGCTGCAGAATCACCCCCCCTCCCCTGCTTTTTTTTTTTTGTGCAACTCCAGCGTACTTGTTAACAACCATACACACGTCACATTTTTTATTTATTTTTTTAACAAAAAAAAATAATGTTCCTGCATGTGTTATTTTTATCCATCAGTTCTCTGACACACACACACACACACACACACCACACACACACACACACACACACACACACACACACACACACCACACACACACACACACACACACACACACACACGCACACACACGACACAGGTAACAGTGTTCACATCATCGTAGAACAAAGGAACTGACGGATATAAAAAAGTGTTTTCACACTTTATTCTGAAGTGGGCCCCCCCTAACTACTTACTCATTTGTTGTTCCAGCCCATTTATAAGAATCTACAGTATATTACGATAACGATGATGAACCAGTAACCAGTAACCAGTAACCAGTAACCAGTAACCAGTAACCAGTAACCAGTAACCAGTAACCAGCCATATCTTTTATCCAGATGTGAGCGTGTGAACATGAGCCTGAAAATCTATCAATAACCTTTCTCCTGACTGGCTGCTTTGAAGCTGTCACTGGCGTTAACATCCGTCTGTTAACGATCCACCGAGGATGACAGAAATAAATCGTATTAATTATCACTGAATCCAACTGAATCCATTCGGTCCGTTTTTCTCCATTATCATTAAACACTGGTAATCGTCACACTGCAGCAGGAAAACGTCCGAATTCGTGACTTTTCTACTCAGTTCTCAGAGCTCCATGAACGTTTCTCCCGTCACAACCAACGAGGGAATGCAAAGTCAGTGGCGAATGTGTGTGGGGGGGGGGTTCTCCTTGTCCGTTGATCATGAACCCAAAACGAAGGAATTCAGTACAGCTTTACTATGAATCGCCCTAAATCCCAAATTCAAATGAACACGGTTCATAAAGTCCAACGCTCTCTATCCGTCGGACCTCAACCAGGGTAGGAGAAACGATAAAAACGAGAACGAAAACCAAAAAACGATAAATACAGATACAGACAGACAAATACACGTTAACAGGAAAAAAAAGGCAGAAACCTCTGGAAGGAAGAGGGACGGGCGAACCCACATGCTGCAATGAACGGACACACATTCACTGGAGCAGCTGATGAACCTTTAGGTGGGAGGAAGCCAGAGTACCTGGAGAGAACCCATGCAGAAATTGATGGAACCCCAGGCTCGAAAGCACTGGACCATAACAACCCATGACCACCGCCGTGGGTCGACCTCCTCCGTTTGAAGGAGCAGCCCTGTTGGCAGCGGAACCTTCCTTTTTTTTTGTTGAAGACAATCCAACTTGTCCTCTCTGCTACATTCCAGCGTCCTCCATGCTTCAGCGGCCTTGAATAAGCCCGGTGTCATGATTTCCTTTCTTCTCATGTCACTCAGTGCCGTGCTTGACTTGGCATCCCCGTGTGATTCACCCCTGAAGGAAAACACACACACACACACACACACACTTGTCTTTACTTGGAAACCCACCCGGGGTGTGTTGTTCACCACCTTCTCCCTCAAACCTTGTCGTCCTGCTACCAGCCCCTCACGGTGTCTACCTGCCCGTAGGTAGGCAGGTAGACACCGTGGTTAACCAGTCTGCGTTCCTACACGTGTCCTCGAGGCAAGATGGCGTCTGTGCGTGTGTTTCCTGTGGAGTTGCTCGCGACAGAGCGATGGGCTGTTGGTGTTTGGAGAACATCTGCCCTCGGACGCGTTTCTAATTGTCCTCAGTAGGATTCAGTGAGGTGAGAATGGCACCGAGCTGGAGACGAACAAAGGGCCGTGATGTGTTTTATGTCGCGGGGATTTGCGTCAGCCAGCTGCAGCAGCAGCCGCCGCCTTCTTCCTCCCCCTTTTAGTCTTCGTGCCTCGATTCCGACGACAGCGAGACGAGATAATTGGCCGTGTTGATCTTGTTAATGAGGGAGACGTGCATCTCAGTGCCTTTCACTTCCCCTCCTCACTAAAATGTCACATTCCAGAAATGAGGTTTTAATGGGCCGCGCAAGCCGGCGGTTGACGGCAGACGAGAGCTGACGCACGTTAACGCATCACACCTTCTGCATTCATTACTCCTGCTGCAGCACCGGGCCGCTGACAGGGTGAAGAGCAGTGGTCATGTGGGAGGAGAAAAAAAACAACAAAAAACCTGTGAGTTACAGAGGAGAGGACGTCCTCGCCATGAGGTTTATGTCCACGATTAAAGCGGACGTAATTGCTCTTCCCGGTGTGTCGTTCAGATTGTTTACAACTCACAGCGATGGGTGGAATGGACTGTGCAGTCCATGTGTATCAAGTGGTTGAGAGGCAAAACGATTTAGGAGACGGATAGACGGACGTTACGCTCGACGGCAGACTAATGGGGCGTCTCCAGCACACGGTTCCAGCACAGCTCGACTCCGCTTTAGATGTTCCACTGGTGGTAGAACCTGGTACCTCCGTTGAGGTTGCAAGCTGAGCTGAGTCGGAAGATGAACTGAATTGTAACGGAAAGTTCTACCGGAGCTGGAACGTGGTGGAAAAGCCCCATAGGTGTGTTGATGGACTGTGTAGGAAGAATGTGGAAAGGAGAGGAACATATTTCTACATCCGGTCGTTCTGACAACTCCTCCCTCCCAGCTGAGGGGTCTGCTCCTCGGGTCAGTGATGGGAACGGATACGATTAAAGACAGAAAAGAACTCCCGGCGGCCATGTGTTGGGTGTCTGCCTTGGCTCTCATTCCTTTTGGGTCCTGTCATCGACTACAGACCACTCAGTGACTGTGACCTCCAACAAAAACTCTGATCGTTGATTTCCCCCTCCATCTGCTGAGGAAAACCGCTCCATCCTTCCTTTCATTCTTTATTCAGATCAGATCCACTCACTCTTGCTTTTGCTCTATTTGCTTTTCATTTTCATGTCGTCGAGTATTCTTGTTGTTGCGTTGTTGTTGTTTTCTCTGTGCAGAAGGTGCCGTAGCAGCTGCTGGCCCCCTTCTACCGACCATCCTGTCACACTGCATCACCGTGTGGTCCCGCTGGCTGCTCAGTGGGGGGGGACAGCGAGGATCACAGGCTGCTCTCTGCCCCCTGTGGTTGACGCCTCCGGGCTTCCCGGACCGTCACAGTGGACGCTGCCCACCCGGCTCTCCGACTGTCCGTCCTCTCACAGTTCCGCCCGCAGATTTATGAGCGGTTTCTTCTTCAGAGCCACAAACCTCTCTGATCTCTGTCTGTGCGAAAACACCAATAACAGACGTGTAATTTCATCCGTGTCCCTATTTTCAACAACTCTCGGCCTGTGCACATTCAGTCCTATTTGTCTTTTTCTGTTTTTTCCCTCAGTCAATCTTTGGTGGAAACAGGTGACACAGCGCATGGGATTCGCTGGTTTTTTTTGCGTGCATCATTTCTGTCTGTTCTCTTCATGGGTTTACTCCAGGTACTCCGGTTTCACCCAGTGAAACGACTAAGCTATTTATCAGGAGGAGGTTTGCACCTCTGCAGTATGCAACGATCACATCAGGGCGTAATTCAATACATGGTCCAGGGAATGCACCTATTTTCTATCCGGACACATCCGGACCGGCTTGTAACATACATTTTTTTTTGCATTTTCAAGAATCAGATTCCCTCTTTGACCGTTTCCATATCTGTGGCATTTAAACAGAGTTCCCTCCGTTTCATGGAGGGGGATTATGTCATCGCTCCCACACCGAAATGCAGTGAGGCTTTTGCAGACCATTTCCACCTGAGAGTCTTGCTGCCATCTTGTGACCTTCAGTCAGTGTTACAGTTTTGGTTTTTGTTAAAAAAACAAAAACAAAACCCAACCTGCATTACGTCACAGATCGACTTCCCATGTCACATGTCACATGGGTACCGGAAGCAGTGATGTCAGCATCAGCTCAAACTGTGGATGTGACAAGTTGCGCTCTCTTGTTTTATTTGATTCTTCTTCTTATTGTTATTATTATTGTTATTATTATTGTTGTTGTTGTTGTTATTGTTATTATTGTTATTGATGTTAATGCTTTATTTATTTTCATCAGATTTTTTTCTTTTCTTTTTTCAATCATCATCATGAATACATACAGTTTCTTAGATGACATGAAGTGAAGGTGAAAGATAAAACAGAAACCTCTGTGATGCCTTTGTCGAACCTACTGGTGGGTGAATGTGTAGAGGAGCACACACACCAGCAGATGGCGTTCTTGTGTCTATTTTACAACAACACAAGAGGATCTTTGAGCTCTTTAACTGCATTTTGGGCATTTGGATTTGACTCATTTTTAGAGGAATTCTTGTTTATGCTGCACTCATATTTTATGCTTTTTATCCCCCCCTCCCCTGATTTTTTTTCTTCAGTGTTTTTAATTGTATGTCTTTTCCTTTCATAACACAGTACATTGAGTGTACATTGGGGATGAAATTCATTCATCCTCTCAGGTTCTTCTGGAGCTGATCCCAGCTGGGTCCACGGGGGACGCGTCAGCAGCTCATCAGGGCCACGTGGAGGACAGACGACCACCACTACAGCCAACTAACATTCCTTGGTTTATGGAGGAATCACTGCTTTGACCATGGGTCCTTATTGTAATTATGCCAAGTCAGCAGCGCCATCAGTCCAAAAACCCAAAAATCAAACCCGCTTGTAAAATCGGAATTTTCCAGCTCGTTGTTTTAAAAACTTCCTACGTCGTCCTTCACCCTCACCGCCTGCGTGTGCATGAGTGTCACATTATTTAGATCCAAACCTCGTGTGTTCGCTAGAAACTCTGTTAAACGAGCGGGAGCAGTCTGAAAGGTTTTCATGTTCAAATCGGCCCCCATAAAAACACAACAACAACAACAACAACGCGTCCAAATGAGTCGACTCCTCTGTTGTCCCGTCCTCCCTTCAGGAGCACTGAGGTGTGGCCATACTGCGGTGGACACGTTCCACTGCTTCTTTAATATGCAGACACGTCCTCTAATTGCAATCAAAACAACAAAACAACATATGTCAGGGCCCTCCGAGACTGGCGGCGGCGTGTCCTGCAGGCGCCGCAAATGAAGAGTGATGCTTGACAAATGAACACTAGATTGGCTGCATAAATTAGCCTCTTCGTATGGTCACCCTGTAACAACTGGAGCCTGGAACTCAGAGCGAGGGAGGGCGATGGGACGGAGAAAACAGCTGGAGCTGGGGAGTTAGGGGCCTTCTGTCAGGAACGGAGGACTCCGACACAAACAAGTATGAAACATCGAACCAAAAGGACTGAAGAGAAACAGGGGACTGAAATACTGAAACCGACCAGACGCAGGTGGAGAGACGTGAGCGGGAGCAGAGGGGGCTGATTGGTGGAAACGAGAGAGGGAGACGAGACTAACGCAGCACAGGTGAGACAGAGGCTGCAGAGACAAACCACAAATAAACCTCAGCAAAGACACTCCAGAACTGTTGAAACTAGACACGTTGGAGGTAAATCACCAGTTTGAAATCGGTTCCAAACAGGAAGTGATGGGTTCCGTCCTGGTTGTTACTCTGACTGTTTGGGTGAGTGAGGCGAGGACAAAGGTGTGACATCAAGTGAGATAAATGTAAATAAAGTAAATAAAAACAAACGATGCCGAGATGTCAGCGTGGATGTCCTGGAACGCTGGAGGAACGTCGACCACAACAGGAAGAAACAGGATTGGACGATGTTTCTATGACGACGACGCACTAATGCACTTTACAGATTTGTGTGGAAAACGGCTAAAAAGGAAAAATAAATCTTGAACGCGTCGAACGCACACACGCAGACACAACAACATGTATGTGTGTCCGTGTTTTCCCGGCACTGAGTGTCCATTTATCTCCCCCTGAACTCGTCCTGTCAGTGTGGAAGTCACCTGAGCAGCTGCCGCCACCGGCGCTGAAATGAGAACATTTGGGACACACACACACACACACAACACACACACACACACACGTGCAAACTCGGCCTTATTAGCTGCTCCAGATTGGCTACCCTGAGACCCCAGATGCCTGTGACCTCCCCGCTGACCCCTAAATGCAGAGTTATTGTGATTAAAGCATGATTGGCAGCGCTGGTTATTAATTCTAATCTTGGGCACATATGCGGGCTGGTCGGCAGAGGACCGGCAGCGGCGCGTGCCAGGCAGACGCCTTACAGAGGCTAATTCACTGTGGACACGCTATCAGAGCGCGGTCTCACACACACACACACACACACACACACACCTTACCTGTAGGCTCCACACACTGCTCAGGAGAAGGTTATCCTTTAACAAGATGCACACAGATTCCTCGGCCCACTGTATTTTCAAGTACATCACTTGAAAGCAGGAGCGGCGTTAGCTAATCATTTCCATCTTCAGACCGCTGCGGAGGTCTTAAATTTACCACTTAAAGGCCCAAACTCAAGTGTTGGGTTATTTTGAAAATGTTTTCCTCCCCGAGGGTAAAAGCTTTAAAGCAAAAACCTGTCTTATTACTGCTAATAAGTCTCTCTGCGGGTTCCAATGTCCTCAGCGTCTGGAGTCGCCCCGGAAATGACTGCGGCGGTGTCGGACTGGAGTGGAGCGGGTGTCAGCGCTTCGTCAGGCTCAAGTTGTTATCAGGCCGTTGGAATGAATCAGACACCTGCGTGTGGTTTCATCGCTAAGTGGAATACACTTGATGTGACTGGTAACTAGACAAAAGTTGAATTAAAAAACAACAACAAACAAACAACTCCAACCCTGATGTCAGATGTCAAAAATGCAGTTTATATATTGATGAACTTGATGCAAACTATTGTTTCCAGAAGACAGTTTTTCCGGGTTATTCCGTAGTGGGCGTATATTTGTTTTATACACACACACACACACACACACACACACACACACACACACACACCTTTTTTTGTGCATCTCTCCAGACCTCCTTGGAGTAGGACCAGGACCAGGACCAGGTCAACGTTCAGGAACGGTCCTCTGAGCAGGTGGATTGAGGGTAAGATCAGGAACAGGGTGGGGCGTGGTGTCGTGTTGGAGTCACGATGAGAACTTGATTTCCTTCTGCAAATTAAACAAAAAACAACAACCTGCTGCCAGAGAGTGTTCAGGGTCCAAGTATGGACAGATGAAAGCATCCGGCCCCTCTGGAGAACCTGCAGCACATCAGCGAAATAAGGATATCACATCTCCTCAGTGTCATCATTACACACACACACACACATCGACTGGCCTGGTTATTCATTTAAAATTTTGCCAAGCATGTAATTCTCCAAGGCGGCTTATTCATCCCCTGATTTATCACATTATCTCCTCCTCGGATTCTTCTGGATTCACACATGCAGCCCGGTCGGTGGGATTTGGGCCGATTCTATTAAAGCATCTGCGCTGCAGATGTGTGTCTTCCCATTTCATCTGTGCGTGTGCGTTCGTTTGGCCCGGTAACGACGTGCCTCAGCTCTTCCATCTGTGAAACTTCTAGAATTCAGTGTTTGATTCAATGCAGAGCATGTCGTCGCCTTTTTTAATCGGTGTGAATATTTCTTCCGAAAACGGGGGATGACAATGTCGGACGCATCCAGACACAAAATAACACGTTCTACGACAGTGTCGAACCGCAAAAAGCGCAAACGACACGATATTTGCCCTGCGGCAGTCGACCATGTGACCCGGGGGCCCGACCCACAAGGCTGGTTTGATGACAGCGAAACGTGGAAAACCTGGGACATTTTTGACGTGTTTTAGTTACTGATGAACTGAGTAATGGGATGTTTGGTCGTAGGAAGCAGGACGGAGAGTGGAGACTGAGGGCGCACACACACACACACACACACACACACACACACACACACACACACACACACACACACACACACACACACACACACACACACACACGCCGGTAACGCAGAGAATCATGATTGTTTCTCCGGCGTCGCCCTTCATTTTCTCTCTCCTCTCCTCTCGTCATTCTTTATCCCTCCTTCTCTTCTGTTGTTTTGTTGTTGTTGTTGTTGTTGTTGTTTTTCCTCTCCCCCTCCTCTGTCTTTGTTCTCCCTTTCCTCCCTCCCTCCCTCTCTTTTGTTCACATCTGCCGCCATCTCTTCTCTCCTCCTCTGCTCCCTGCTCTTCATCAGCACATCTGAAGGTGTCATGTGACACACACACACACACACACACACACACACTGGAAATCATGACTGTAACATTATTTTTTATGCGGATTCAACATGAACATCGTTGCCAGGGTGTGAAAAAAAAAAACCCAAACCCAAAGGGAGACAATGCCCAAGGAGCCGAGAGCGATCTTTCATTTCTTCAATTAGCTAACGAGGCAAGGGAGCCAGACGCCGACGGAGGACTGATGGCAGGGAAAACTTGTCTCAGCAGGCAACGCTTAGTCAGGACTTTTACTCGCGTCTCCTTCTGCCGCTTCCCAGACTTGTCTCTTTGCAAGACGGAGGTTCAGCGTGGAGGAGAGAGGAAACGAAAGGAAGCAGACCTTGACGATGACCTTGAGCAGCTGCTCTCTGTCTTGAAGACGTGAAACAGAAGATCCGTGTGTGATGATACATGTGATACATGTAATCAACCTGCATCGATGTTATTATTTATGGAAAGTCACATTTTATCATTTGCTGCATTGATAAGAAACGTCCCAGTTACCCAGGATATCAAAATGAAAATCATGTAAACAAGCTCTCTGCAGCGGTTAAAGGGCGAATACGTGAATGTAGAGGATGAGTCTAAAAAGACTCTAAAAAAAACAATACTTCTCTTGGGTTCACGCTCCTTCATGCTGATTTCAGACAGTAAATGTCACTCCAAAAGTGATCGCACACGTCCCCTCCACACAGAAAACACCACGACTGCGTTTACATCACCTGACAGGTCCTCATAATACTCTGCCCTCTAGTGGCCTGGATGAATCATTTGATGTACTCAGTCTCTGAGGGGCTGTTAACATTTCAGGAGCTCTGAGGTTCTGTCTTTTGCTTAAAATATCAGAGAACAAGTTAATCATGAGCAAATCAGAGTCAACGCAAAATAAATGTAAGGGGAATATATTTTATTGCCCGAAACGATGTTTGAATCTCTTTTGTTTTCATTCAAACGGACCTTGTAACGTACAGTTGGTCGTTTACTCCACATCACTGCAGTTTCTGCATCAGGAGACGGTGTGTTGATCCCTGTTGAACCGGTCGTCTTCCAGGCTGACGAGTGTCAAAGCTGCTTTTTTTAGCTGCACCACTGGGTCAAGTAGTGACTTTGGCCTGATGTCGTGCCCTGATATTCAGCCTGACATTTTCAGAGGGGCGGCGGCTTCCTCTGCTCGGAAAGTTCAGTGTTGTTGTCCTGTCAGCTGCTGGTTGTGACCTTTGACCCCAAGGGGAACGCTGGGAAATGATATACCCGGGAAAAACTCAAACTGTTGATTAAGTGTGCAAAGAAAAGTTGTCCTTGGAATCTGTGACACACGCGCACGCCGTACACAAGTGACAAGTGACCTTGATGGATTTACACTTTCTCACCGCCCATCTGTGCTCATGTGGAAACTGGTCCAGACAAATGTGCTGAGCTCGAGGACACGTTTACTCATGTGACAGCACAAAAACATCTGGAAGAAGGAAATATAGATCGTATCCCATCGCCTAGTGATGAAATGATTCGGATTATGAAGGTTAGTGTTGTTGTTGTTGTTGTTGCTGTTGTTGTTGTTGTTGTTGTTGTTGTTGCCTGCTGGGAGTCAAGACTGCACGCTTCTGGACAATAATGAACTGCTGCAGATTCACGTTCAACTAGGATGACTGGTCTCAGACACGCACACACACACACACACACACACACACACACACACACACACACACACACACACACACACACACACACACAGACACACACACAGACACACACACACACACACACAGACACACACACACACACAGACACACCGACACACACACATAGACACACACACACACAGACACACACACACACAGACACACACACACACACACACACACACACACACACACACACACACAGACACACACACACAGACACACACACACACACACACACACACACACACACAGACACACACACACACACAGACACACACACACACACACACACACACACAGACACACACACACAGACACACACACACACAGACACACACACACACAGACACACACACACACAGACACACACACACACAGACACAGACACACACACACACAGACACACACACACACAGACACACCGACACACACACATAGACACACACACACACAGACACACACACACACAGACACACACACACACACACACACACACACAGACACACACAGACACACACACACACACACACACACAGACACACACACAGACACACACACACACACACACACACAGACACACACACACACACACACACACTCACACACACACACACACATAGACACACCGACACACACATAGACACACACACACACACACACACATAGACACACCGACACACACACACACACACACACACACACACACACACACACACACAGACATAGACAACACACACACACACACACACACACACACACACACACACACTGTCTCAGGATATGTTCCGGTTCCAGTTCCTCATTGAAACACACCAGTGCCCGACGTCGTCACATGAAGTCCCAAAATACTCCTGGAATGCTAAATCATTGTGTGTGTGTGTGTGTGTGTGGTTATGCCTCCAACCATTGCCCCCACCACCTTGTCATTCCGTTAAAGCGTGAACAAGCACCTGCGCGCTGCGGCTGAGTGTTCTTACGACAGGAAACCTTGAGCATAAAAGGCCGAGAGCGGCGTCCATCAGCGTTCTTCTCCGTCTCTAATTGCAAACACGTTCTTCATGTGTTAAGTGTCCTTAACAAAAGAAAGGCACCTTTAAAATACGAACTTTGGACGCAAAGTCCCGTGAATACAAGGCTTTTATGTGTCGTCGCAAATTAATTTCACACTTCAGAGACCCTGGTCGGTCGGGACGAAACAGCCCCGGTGTGTGAGGACGACACGGCAGCTACTTGATGTCGTGCATTAGTTCTATGACTGAAAGCTTTTATCACATCGCTTCAGAAATCACTCAGATCCCCACAGATTCTCCAGAGGGAACCTGTCGGGAGGTCTTTCAGCAGCTTTCCATGAGACATCTGGTCTTATGACACGTTATTCCACTGGGGGGACAGCGCCCGTTGGTCACAGGTTCTTGGTGAAGGACTTCACTTACTGCACCTTCAGGAACATTCTGAACCACGACTGGGACACCGACACTAGTTGTCACTAGTCGTCACTCGGTTCCTCTACCTGGATGGAGGAGGAGGAGGAGGAAACGTCCATCGGTTCCAGGAAGCTGACAACAGTCATGTTGCTGTCATTACGGTAATCCCATTTCCCATTTGCTCTGTCATTACCGTAATGACAGCAACTTGGATGTGAAGTTAAACCTCTCAACTTCCAGGAACCGATTCTCAATCTTCTAGCGTCTTCTTCACATCAGGTCGAGGAACCGAGTGACATTTCTCAGCTTTCAGGAAGCGTTGGATGGGTTGATCTCTCGTCATACTGCAGTACGTCTACCCTGATGGGTCATCGAAGCAAAAAAAGGGAATCTTTTGAGTACACACCAAAGAAACAAAGAGACATTTCACTGACTTTGTATCACAAGGCTCATTGACTCGTACACACAACTGCTTTATTTGTCGTCGACCGGCATGTTAAGTGAATAACCAGAGGAAACTGGAACTCGGTTTTCATCCAGAAATGATGTCGGTGGGAGCTGTGACCTGTTGACACGTTCAAAACGAACCTTCCACCTCTGATGTCATCCATACGTCATCTTTAACACGGCCACAAGAGGTCACTATGAATGGGTTTTGGTGGTTTTCAGATGAACTCGTCTTCTGGGGAGGGGCGTCACGCCACGGTTTCCGTTCCTTTCTCATTTCCTTTCCCCTCTCCTAACTAATCTTCCCTCCTCGTCTCTCCGTTATTTGTCTTCCTCATCCCTCTTTCGTCCTCCTCGTTCACCCATCTGTCTCCCCCACGAGCACTCTCCTGTGCTAATCCTCCGCTCCATCCTTTTGTGTACTTCTTCTCCTCTTGTTTCCTGCCTCCCACCACCTCGCGCGTTGGCCTCTCTCCCTCCCTCCCTCCTACGCTGTAATCCTGCTGTGTTTCCTCCTTACTCACCACAGGACCTGGAGGGACCCCTTTAGGTTCCTGATGGATAGGCCTGCCAGCAAAGGAGGCTGATAAACGGTGAGGTGATGGATAGATACTCCGGGACGGCGGTGGCATCACAAGGCACATTCACAGTTGTGCGGCCCTTTGCCAGGCAGCATGAGGGCCCGAGGGCCCGAGCGCCGCCGTTTGACGCCAAGCCGCAGGCCCCTGACGGAGGAGCCGGGGCCTAATGAGGCCAGACGATTAGACGACAGAAAAGAGAGGCAGCCAAGTCATCTCCACATGTCGTGCTGTGGAACTCTTGTGGCGCCTCAGCAAAGTAAAGTCAGCTGCAAACGAAAGATGATGGAAGTTAGGAAAGTTGTTTGGGGTTCAGACCTCTTTTGTTTTTTCCAAAGGAGGTT
>NW_027613862.1:0-58320 GCF_965212315.1 Lampetra planeri
GGTGGTGGTGGTGGGGAACTGAACTGTGAACTAGGTTTCTAACTTGGTGGTGGTGGGGAACTGAACTGTGAACTAGGTTTCTAACTTGGTGGTGGTGGTGGGGAACTGAACTGTGAACTAGGTTTCTCACTTGGTGGTGGTGGTGGGGAACTGAACTGTGAACTAGGTTTCTAACTTGGTGGTGGTGGGGAACTGAACTGTGAACTAGGTTTCTCACTTGGTGGTGGTGGTGGGGAACTGAACTGTGAACTAGGTTTCTAACTTGGTGGTGGTGGGGAACTGAACTGTGAACTAGGTTTCTCACTTGGTGGTGGTGGTGGGGAACTGAACTGTGAACTAGGTTTCTCACTTGGTGGTGGTGGTGGGGAACTGAACTGTGAACTAGGTTTCTCACTTGGTGGTGGTGGTGGGGAACTGAACTGTGAACTAGGTTTCTCACTTGGTGGTGGTGGTGGGGAACTGAACTGTGAACTAGGTTTCTAACTTGGTGGTGGTGGGGAACTGAACTGTGAACTAGGTTTCTAACTTGGTGGTGGTGGGGAACTGAACTGTGAACTAGGTTTCTCACTTGGTGGTGGTGGTGGGGAACTGAACTGTGAACTAGGTTTCTCACTTGGTGGTGGTGGTGGGGAACTGAACTGTGAACTAGGTTTCTAACTTGGTGGTGGTGGTGGGGAACTGAACTGTGAACTAGGTTTCTCACTTGGTGGTGGTGGTGGGGAACTGAACTGTGAACTAGGTTTCTCACTTGGTGGTGGTGGTGGGGAACTGAACTGTGAACTAGGTTTCTAACTTGGTGGTGGTGGGGAACTGAACTGTGAACTAGGTTTCTAACTTGGTGGTGGTGGTGGTGGTGAACTGAACTGTGAACTAGGTTTCTAGCTTGGTGGTGGTGGTGGTGGTGAACTGAACTGTGAATTAGACCGGCCACTACGATTTGGACACATCTGTAGGATGGACAACAACGGGGGAAAATGTTACGGCTTTTCTCAACGCTCACCCACGGGATAGAGTGAGTGTGGAACAGATGGAGATTAGTCCACACTCTGCTATACCACCTTCTGGCAGGACCAGGTCTACGTCTCCTTGACTCCCACCCACGGGTTCGAGCGAGTGTGGAACAGATGGAGATTAGTCCACACACTATCTGCTGTACCGCTTTATGATTGAACTGCCTAGAGAGCCATTTGAGATGTGATGCATGCGCCGCCTTGTTCGGGGAAGAATGGAATGAACCTGGAAAGAGAGGACAGGCTCACAGAATAATCGTTTGAAGATGACATCATAAGATATCGTTGCCAGGAAGATGTGTGGCCACTACTTAAACATATTGGCACACGGCAGAGGAAAGTGTAAACAAATGATGAGATGTGCAGTGGACACTTTCGGCTATCTGCCCATAGATCATGATGATGATGATGAAGTCAACTGTTTTTAAATCCTTTATATTAAGTTCACTTGCTTGCTTGCTTGCGCGCTTACGACCGTGCAAATCTTTCGGTCGTTTTTTAACCCACTTCCCGTGATCCAATCGAGCTGACATTTTGCACACACAAGACTCGTTGTGCGTGACAATTTATTTTCGTGAAAATATTTTTTCAAAAATGTTACACTTTTTAGGTAAATTCTTTTTATATTTAATTACCAATTGCTTAATGGTGGCAGGCAATCATCTGACCCATAGGTGGCAGCCATCTCAAGCCAGAGGACGAGAGGACTCTAGCCGCCCGTTTCAAAGACCAATGTGGGCTGGGTTGTGGCCCATTGAACACGCATATAAAGGATTTATAGTGAAAAACTTTGTTTTTACGGGTTAATTTTTTTCAATCTCGATTTGATGCTTTCGTGACAGCAGCAATCCCTGCTCTTTGGTTCTTTCGGTGAAGTCCACGTGGGTAGAAAATAAAATAAGTCGCGACGTTTCTACTTCTCGACGCTCACCCACGCTTTCTCACCTGATGACAGACGCTTGTGTTGCGCCCGAAACGCCGTGAGTTATTTTATTTTATACCTACGTGGACTTCGCCGAAAGAACCAAAGATTTCGATTTAAAGCCTCTTCCGTGACTGCAGGGATTCATCTTCTTGGTTCCTTCGGTAAAGTCACGTAGAAGGGAAATAATAAAATAATAAAAATAAAACATAATAAAATAATAAAAATAAAACATAATAAAATAATAAAAATAAAACATAATAAAATAGAATTCTCACGACGTTTCGGCCACAACGCAAGCAGCCGTCCTCAGGTGAAGAACAGGTCTGTCGGAAAGACAGCGTCTGAATGGGCACCACCAGGCTTGGCATGAGCCTGTGGGTCTCTATGTGAGTCTATGGTTCTCTACATGAGTCTACGGGTCTCTGTGAGTCTATGGTTCTCTATGTGAGTCTATGGGTCTCTGTGTGAGTCTATGGGTCTCTGTGTGAGTCTATGGGTCTCTGTGTGAGTCTATGGATCTCTGTGTGAGTCTATGGGTCTCTACATGAGTCTATGGGTCTCTGTGTGAGTCTATGGGTCTCTGTGTGAGTCTGTGGGTCTCTGTGTGAGTCTATGGGTCTCTGTGTGAGTCTGTGGGTCTCTGTGTGAGTCTGTGGGTCTCTGTGTGAGTCTATGGGTCTCTGTGTGAGTCTGTGGGTCTCTGTGTGAGTCTATGGGTCTCTGTGTGAGTCTGTGGGTCTCTGTGTGAGTCTATGGGTCTCTGTGTGAGTCTATGGGTCTCTGTGTGAGTCTGTGGGTCTCTGTGTGAGTCTATGGGTCTCTGTGTGAGTCTATGGGTCTCTGTGTGAGTCTGTGGGTCTCTGTGTGAGTCTATGGTTCTCTACATGAGTCTATGGGTCTCTGTGTGAGTCTATGGGTCTCTGTGTGAGTCTATGAGTCTCTGTGTGAGTCTATGGGTCTCTTTGTGAGTCTGTGGGTCTCTGTGTGAGCCTGTGGGTCTCTGTGTGAGTCTGTGGGTCTCTGTGTGAGTCTATGGGTCTCTGTGTGAGTCTGTGGGTCTCTGTGTGAGTCTATGAGTCTATGGGTCTCTGTGTGAGTCTGTGGGTCTCTGTGTGAGTCTATGGTTCTCTACATGAGTCTGTGGGTCTCTGTGTGAGTCTATGGGTCTCTGTGTGAGTCTATGAGTCTCTGTGTGAGTCTATGGGTCTCTGTGTGAGTCTATGGGTCTCTACATGAGTCTGTGGGTCTCTGTGTGAGTCTATGGGTCTCTATGTGAGTCTATGGTTCTCTACATGAGCCTGTGGGTCTCTGTGTGAGTCTATGGGTCTCTGTGTGAGTCTATGGGTCTCTGTGTGAGTCTGTGGGTCTCTGTGTGAGTCTATGGGTCTCTGTGTGAGTCTATGGGTCTCTGTGTGAGTCTGTGGGTCTCTGTGTGAGTCTATGGGTCTCTGTGTGAGTCTATGGGTCTCTGTGTGAGTCTATGGGTCTCTGTGTGAGTCTATGGGTCTCTGTGTAAGCCTGTGGGTCTCTGTGTAAGCCTGTGGGTCTCTACATGAGCCTGTGGGTCTCTGTGTGAGTATATGGGTCTCTGTGTGAGTCTATGGGTCTATGTGTGAGTCTATGGGTCTCTGTGCGAGTCGATGGTTCTCTACATGAGCCTGTGGGTCTCTGTGCGAGTCACTGATGACCGAGATTAATTTCCCGTGGTTGGGTGACAGAAACGAGTTTCCGAACCCGGCACAGCGTCTCTGACCTCTGAGGCACCTCGTGAGGTTTGTGATTTTAGTTTTACTTTCTTCCTCTTCTCTACACAGTCAGCAAGTTTATTAAAAAGAAAAAAAATCGTGCTCGTTTTATTCGGCAGTAAAAATTGTGTTTTTTTTGTTGTCGTCAGCCGTGTTATGGCCGGTCAAAAGGTTTGGCCCAGTTTCTTGAATTATTTCCTCTCCTTAGTGAGGCTGTGGGTCTCTCTATATATATAGAGTCTATTGGTTTCTATACGAGTCTTTTGTGTGAGCCTATGGGTCTCTTAAGTCCACGGGTTCCTGTGTGAGTCTGTGGGTCTCTGTGTGAGTCTGTGGGTCTCTGTGTGAGTCTGTGGGTCTCTGTGTGAGTCTGTGGGTCTCTCTGGGAGTCTGTGGGTCTCTGTGTGAGTCTGTGGGTCTCTGTGTGAGTCTGTGGGTCTCTGTGAGTCTGTGGGTCGCCGTGTGAGTCTATGGGTCTCTCTGGGAGTCTGTGGGTCTCTGTGTGAGTCTGTGGGTCTCTCTGGGAGTCTGTGGGTCTCTGTGTGAGTCTGTGGGTCTCTGTGTGAGTCTGTGGGTCTCTGTGAGTCTGTGGGTCGCCGTGTGAGTCTATGGGTCTCTCTGGGAGTCTCTGTGGGAGTCTATGGGTCTCTCTGGGAGTCTGTGGGTCTCTGTGTGAGTCTGTGGGTCTCTGTGCGAGTCTGCGGGTCCCTCTGGGTGTGAGTTAATAGTTATCTGCGTAATCTCGCCCTGAAGTTGAGGAGAGCCGCTCTTCCAAATCACCGATGAGTTTTAGCGGAAACGATCGTAACATTTGGCGCGTTGTTGCAACGCTCATGACGATTCAATCCGTTTGACGTCGTCGTGTGTTGGAGGGTTCTCAATGACACGTGTTTGGCCAGGTCGTTGGCTACGCGCGTGGCCCAACCCAAACAAAACAATGATTCTTCTTCTCCTTGGTTCTTTCGGTAAAGTCACGTAGAAGGGAAATAATAAAATAATAAAATTCAAACATAATAAAATAATTCTCACGACGTTTCGGCCACAACGCAAGCAGCCGTCCTCAGGTGGAGAACAGGTCTGTCGGGAAGACAGCGTCTGAATGGTCATTCAGAAGAACAAGTCTGTCGGAAAGACAGAGTCTAAATGGTCATTCAGACGCTGTCTTTCCGACAGACTTGTTCTTCACCTGAGGACGGCTGCTTGCGTTGTGGCCGAAACGTCGTGAGAATCATTTTATTATGTTTTATTTTTATTATTTTATTATTTCCCTTCTACGTGACTTTACCGAAAGAACCAAGGAGATGAATCCCTGCAGTCACGGAAGAAGCTTTAAATCGAAATAAAATACAATTCTCACAATTGTATTTTATTATGTTTGAGAATTGTATTTTACATATATATTTTATATATTTTTTTAAATCGAAAAACAACGATTAATTTCGAATCGCGACGCGCTGCAAACGCGTCCGCGTTCATCGTCGTAGGTGACTAAGAAAGCTCGCAAGCGGCAGGCCTCTACGTTGAGTGAACTGCGGTTCGATTTTGTGTTCGGCATGCGTCTCTGCTCGTGCGTCAAGTTCATCCAATGCACAGAAGCCGAGGCGACAGAAATTGTGCAGATCGAATAAAAGCTACGGGGAATTGAAATCGCGACGATCGTCGCGTTTGCGAAATTTAATTCCGTGTCGCGGAAGGAGAGACGGGAGGGAGAGAGAGACATGAGAGAGGGAGAGACATGAGAGATGGGAGGGAGAGTAAGAGAGAGAGCGAGCGAGAGGGTGAGCGAGAGAGTGAGCGAGAGAGTGAGCGAGAGAGCGAGCGAGAGAGCGAGAGAGTGAGCGAGAGAGTGAGCGAGAGAGTGAGCGAGAGAGTGAGCGAGAGAGTGAGCGAGAGAGTGAGCGAGAGAGCGAGAGAGCGAGAGAGAACGAGAGAGCGAGAGAGAACGAGAGAGCGAGAGTGAGCGAGAGAGAACGAGAGAGCGAGCGAGAGAGAGCGAGAGAGTGAGCGAGAGAGTGAGAGAGTGAGCGAGAGAGAGCGAGAGAGTGAGCGAGAGAGCGAGAGAGTGAGCGAGAGAGCGAGAGAGAGCGAGAGGGCGAGCGAGGGAGCGAGCGAGAGATGTTGCTGCTGCGATAGGGGCACCCCCAGTGGCAGCTATCCCTACGGGGCACAAGGCTGTCATCACGAAAACAAGAGGGTAACGAAAACACGACGCGAAAACACAATTACAACATTGCACGAGACGGCTCTTATCGCTGCTGTTGTTGTTGTTAAATGGCGGGATTCAAAGTAGCATCCCTTGGCTGGAAAACCAAAGATAAATAAAACATCGCTGCGGCCCAAGTTCAGATCGCCGTGACCTCCCGTGACCTCTGCACTATTATCCACTGCAGCCACTAAAACTATCCTGGTTTTACCCTTTCAACTGGTGCAACAAACTGACACCTTTATACAAGGCGTCATGTTTGCAATAACCACAACACAAGCAGTCAAAATGCAAACAAAAAGAAACAACTCTGATGATGATGATATGCTTTAATAATATGCATCATCAGAGTTGTTTATTTTTGTTTGCATTTTGACTGCTTGTGTTGTGGTTATTGCAAACATGATGCCTTGTATAAAGGTGTCAGTTTTTGTACCAGTTGAAAGGGTAAAAACCTACCACTATATTTTGCCACTGGTAAAGGAGATGTCTCATAGTATCCTGTTTTTGTTATTTTTACCAGGTATGGTTAGAAGCGACCTATCAACAAACGATTGCTCAGCCAAGTGGCTTTTCACATCGTGCGAGAATGTACAGCAGCAGCAGCAGCAGGCAAACACTCGAAACGCGTGACGTTGATTCTAAATGTGGAGGGAAAAAAGCGGAGGACCTGGAGAAAAATCCACAAGACCTTGGGGGACAGAAAGAGAGAGACGCAAACTACAAATATACAGCAGCAGGCATCGTCAGGGTCGGGATCGAACCCACGACCTCCTGTAGACCAGGCGAGGTAGTCAACATCTCACCACGGAGAGACACGCAAACTCCAAATATACAGCAGCAGGTGTCGTCAGGGTTGGGATCGAACCCACGACCTCCTGTAGACCAGGCGAGGTAGTCAACATCTCACCACGGAGAGACACGCAAACTCCAAATATACAGCAGCAGGTGTCGTCAGGGTTGGGATCGAACCCACGACCTCCTGTAGACCAGGCGAGGTTGTTAACATCTCACCACGGGGAGAGAGAGAGACACGCAAACTTCAAATATACAGCAGCAGGCATCAGGGTCGGGATCGAACCCACGACCTCCTGTAGACCAGGCGAGGTAGTCAACATCTCACCACAGAAAGAGTGACACGCAAACTCCAAATATACAGCAGGCGAAAGGGTCGTGATTGAACCCACGACCTCCTGTATACCAGGCGAGGTAGTCAACATCTCACCACGGAGAGAGAGAGAGAGAGACACGCAAACTCCAAATGTACAGCAGCAGGCATCGTCAGGGTTGGGATCGAACCCAAATCGTGGCGCCAAAGATTTCTCCACGTCCTCCCCCCCTCCGTACAGTGCCGTTGGTCGGTGAGTTGGTCACCCGTGTGCCCCCGTCCTGAATTCTGTCTCTTATTGTGAGGAACTCTATCCGGTGTTGGATGGGGGGGGCTTGGGACGGAGGGAGGAGATGGAGGATGTAGAAGAAAGATGGAGGGAGGAGAAGTTTGGAGGAAGGAAGTTGGGAGGGAGGGGGGTGGCCCTGTTGTTTTGCCCTCGTCGCAAGATGAGGGTCACTTGCGACAATATCCTGAAACATGCGGCCTTCTGGAATATGGCCACGTTTCGCTCTCTCTCTCTCTCCCCCTTCCGATTGGCCCCCCCTTACTTTTGTTTCGTTACGATCGGTGGAGACAAGAAGATGCTCGGTGTAGTCGGCACTTTGCTTCGTTCATCTTTTCGTAATTTTTTTTTGTTACTTTGCTTTATGTAAACGCTCACCTCTCGCTCACTCTCTCGCTCACTCTCTCGCTCACTCTCTCGCTCACTCTCTCGGTCACTCTCTCGCTCACTCTCTCGGTCACTCTCTCGCTCACTCTCTCGCTCACTCTCTCGGTCACTCTCTCGCTCACTCTCTCGCTCACTCTCTTGGTCACTCTCTCGCTCACTCTCTCGCTCACTCTCTCGCTCACTCTCTCGGTCACTCTCTCGCTCACTCTCTCGCTCACTCTCTCGCTCACTCTCTCGCTCACTCTCTCGCTCACTCTCTCGCTCACTCTCTCGCTCACTCTCTCGCTCACTCTCTCGCTCACTCTCTCGGTCACTCGGTCACTCTCTCGCTCACTCTCTCGCTCACTCTCTCGCTCACTCTCTCGCTCACTCTCTCGCTCACTCTCTCGGTCACTCTCTCGCTCACTCTCTCGCTCACTCTCTCGCTCACTCTCTCGCTCACTCTCTCGGTCACTCGGTCACTCTCTCGCTCACTCTCTCGCTCACTCTCTCGCTCACTCTCTCGCTCACTCTCTCGGTCACTCGGTCACTCTCTCGCTCACTCTCTCGCTCACTCTCTCGCTCACTCTCTCGCTCACTCTCTCGCTCACTCTCTCGGTCACTCTCTCGCTCACTCTCTCGCTCACTCTGTTGGTCACTCTCTCGCTCACTCTCTCGCTCACTCTCTCGCTCACTCTCTCGGTCACTCTCTCGCTCACTCTCTCGCTCACTCTCTCGCTCACTCTCTCGGTCACTCTCTCGCTCACTCTCTCGCTCACTCTCTCGGTCACTCGGTCACTCTCTCGCTCACTCTCTCGCTCACTCTCTCGCTCACTCTCTCGCTCACTCTCTCGGTCACTCGGTCACTCTCTCGCTCACTCTCTCGCTCACTCTCTCGCTCACTCTCTCGCTCACTCTCTCGGTCACTCGGTCACTCTCTCGCTCACTCTCTCGCTCACTCTCTCGCTCACTCTCTCGCTCACTCTCTCGCTCACTCTCTCGCTCACTCGGTCGGTCACTCTCTCGCTCACTCTCTCGCTCGCTCTCTCGCTCACTCTCTCGCTCACTCTCTCGCTCACTCTCTCGCTCACTCTCTCGCTCACTCTCTCGCTCGCTCTCTCGGTCGCTCTCTCGCTCACTCTCTCGCTCACTCTCTCGCTCACTCTCTCGCTCACTCTCTCGCTCACTCTCTCGCTCACTCTCTCGCTCACTCTCCCGGTCACTCTCTCGCTCACTCTCTCGCTCACTCTCTCGCTCACTCTCTCGCTCACTCTCTCGCTCACTCTCTCGCTCACTCTCTCGCTCACTCTCTCGCTCACTCTCTCGCTCACTCTCTCGCTCACTCTCTCGCTCACTCTCTCGCTCACTCTCTCGCTCACTCTCTCGCTCACTCTCTCGCTCACTCTCTCGCTCACTCTCTCGCTCACTCTCTCGCTCACTCTCTCGCTCACTCTCTCGCTCACTCTCTCGCTCACTCTCTCGCTCACTCTCTCGCTCACTCTCCCGGTCACTCTCTCGCTCACTCTCTCGCTCACTCTCTCGCTCACTCTCTCGCTCACTCTCTCGCTCACTCTCTCGCTCACTCTCTCGCTCACTCTCTCGCTCGCTCTCTCGCTCACTCTCTCGCTCACTCTCTCGCTCACTCTCTCGCTCACTCTCTCGCTCACTCTCTCGCTCGCTCTCTCGGTCGCTCTCTCGCTCACTCTCTCGCTCACTCTCTCGCTCACTCTCTCGCTCACTCTCTCGCTCACTCTCTCGCTCACTCTCTCGCTCACTCTCCCGGTCACTCTCTCGCTCACTCTCTCGCTCACTCTCTCGCTCACTCTCTCGCTCACTCTCTCGCTCACTCTCTCGCTCACTCTCTCGCTCACTCTCTCGCTCACTCTCTCGCTCACTCTCTCGCTCACTCTCTCGCTCACTCTCTCGCTCACTCTCTCGCTCACTCTCTCGCTCACTCTCTCGCTCACTCTCTCGCTCACTCTCTCGCTCACTCTCTCGCTCACTCTCTCGCTCACTCTCTCGCTCACTCTCTCGCTCACTCTCTCGCTCACTCTCTCGCTCACTCTCTCGCTCACTCTCTCGCTCACTCTCTCGCTCACTCTCCCGGTCACTCTCTCGCTCACTCTCTCGCTCACTCTCTCGCTCACTCTCCCGGTCACTCTCTCGCTCACTCTCTCGCTCACTCTCTCGCTCACTCTCCCGGTCACTCTCTCGCTCACTCTCTCGCTCACTCTCTCGCTCACTCTCCCGGTCACTCTCTCGCTCACTCTCTCGCTCACTCTCTCGCTCACTCTCTCGCTCACTCTCTCGCTCACTCTCTCGCTCACTCTCTCGCTCACTCTCTCGGTTACTCTCTCGGTCACTCGCTCACTCTCTCGCTCACTCTCTCGCTCACTCTCTCACTCTCTCGCTCACCCTCTCGCTCACTCTCTCGCTCACCCTCTCGCTCACTCTCTCGCTCACTCTCTCGCTCACTCTCTCGCTCACCCTCTCGCTCACTCTCTCGCTCACTCTCTCGCTCACTCTCTCGCTCACCCTCTCGCTCACTCTCTCGCTCACTCTCTCGCTCTCTCGCTCACTCTCTCGCTCACTCTCTCACTCTCTCGCTCACCCTCTCGCTCACTCTCTCGCTCACTCTCTCGCTCTCTCGCTCACTCTCTCGCTCACTCTCTCACTCTCTCGCTCACCCTCTCGCTCACTCTCTCGCTCACCCTCTCGCTCACTCTCTCGCTCACTCTCTCGCTCACTCTCTCGCTCACTCTCTCGGTCACTCGGTCACTCTCTCGCTCACTCTCTCGCTCACTCTCTCGCTCACTCTCTCGCTCACTCTCTCGCTCACTCTCTCGCTCACTCTCTCGGTCACTCGGTCACTCTCTCGCTCACTCTCTCGCTCACTCTCTCGCTCACTCTCTCGCTCACTCTCTCGCTCACTCTCTCGCCCACTCTCTCGCTCACTCTCTCGCTCACTCTCTCGCTCACTCTCTCGCCCACTCTCTCGCTCACTCTCTCACTCTCTCTCTCGCTCACTCTCTCGCTCACTCTCTCGCTCGCTCTCTCGCTCACTCTCTCGCTCACTCTCTCGCTCACTCTCTCGGTCACTCTCTCGCTCACTCTCTCGCTCACTCTCTCGCTCGCTCTCTCGGTCACTCTCTCGCTCACTCTCTCGCTCACTCTCTCGCTCACTCTCTCGCTCACTCTCTCGCTCACTCTCTCGCTCACTCTCTCGCTCACTCTCCCGGTCACTCTCTCGCTCACTCTCTCGCTCACTCTCTCGCTCACTCTCTCGCTCACTCTCTCGCTCACTCTCTCGCTCACTCTCTCGCTCACTCTCTCGCTCACTCTCTCGCTCACTCTCTCGCTCACTCTCTCGCTCACTCTCTCGCTCACTCTCTCGCTCACTCTCTCGCCCACTCTCTCGCTCACTCTCTCGCTCACTCTCTCGCTCACTCTCTCGCTCACTCTCTCGCTCACTCTCTCGCTCACTCTCTCGCTCACTCTCTCGCTCACTCTCTCGGTCACTCGCTCACTCTCTCGCTCACTCTCTCGCTCACTCTCTCACTCTCTCGCTCACCCTCTCGCTCACCCTCTCGCTCACTCTCTCGCTCACTCTCTCGCTCACTCTCTCGCTCACTCTCTCGCTCACTCTCTCGCTCACCCTCTCGCTCACTCTCTCGCTCACTCTCTCGCTCTCTCGCTCACTCTCTCGCTCACTCTCTCACTCTCTCGCTCACCCTCTCGCTCACTCTCTCGCTCACTCTCTCGCTCTCTCGCTCACTCTCTCGCTCACTCTCTCACTCTCTCGCTCACCCTCTCGCTCACTCTCTCGCTCACCCTCTCGCTCACTCTCTCGCTCACTCTCTCGCTCTCTCGCTCACTCGCTCACTCTCTCGCTCACTCTCTCGCTCACTCTCTCGCTCACTCTCTCGCTCGCCCTCTCGCTCACCCTCTCGGTCACTCTCGCTCTCTCGCTCACTCTCTCGCTCACTCTCTCGCTCTCTCGCTCACTCTCTCGCTCACCCTCTCGCTCGCTTTCTCGCTCACTCTCTCGCTCACCCTCTCGCTCACTCTCTCGCTCACTCTCTCGCTCACTCTCTCGCTCACTCTCTCGCTCACTCTCTCACTCTCTCGCTCACCCTCTCGCTCACTCTCTCGCTCACTCTCTCGCTCACTCTCTCGCTCACTCTCTCGCTCACCCTCTCGCTCACTCTCTCGCTCACCCTCTCGCTCACCCTCTCGCTCACCCTCTCGCTCACTCTCTCGCTCACCCTCTCGCTCACTCTCTCGCTCACCCTCTCGCTCACCCTCTCGCTCACTCTCTCGCTCACCCTCTCGCTCACTCTCTCGCTCACCCTCTCGCTCACTCTCTCGCTCACCCTCTCGCTCACTCTCTCGCTCACTCTCTCGCTCACTCTCTCGCTCACTCGCTCACTCTATCGCTCACCCTCTCGCTCACTCTCTCGCTCACCCTCTCGCTCACTCTCTCGCTCTCTCTCGTTCTGCACACAGTCCTTCTCGCAGTCCGACGGCCTCTGACGGGTAGCCCATATCCCCACCTCCTCTCTCTCCCTGCCGCCTCCGTGTGCGTGTCGAGCGTCGCGAGTGTCTTTTGTTTTCCTCTTCGGAGGCCAGATATTTTGGAGCGAAATGTCGTCAGGGACAGGAAAAACTAACGCCGGGCCAAGTTTCCTCCCAGCGCTCTCCCCGCGTTGCGACATCACGGCCCTCACCGAGTAGTCAACTCGAGCAGTTCAATAATTTAATAAGCAAACGGACAATTACTTGCCAAAAGTACTTTTATAATATAAAAGTACTTACATTTTTGGTACAAATCCCATCAGCCCGCACACACACACCACAACAACAACAACAACCGCCATTCGCCACTAAGTGGCGGTGACGTCACCACGACGCTTGTGCCAGGCCAAGTGCACCTTGAGGCCACGTACACAAAAAAAAAACAACGCCACCCGCTCGCAAAGCCCTCACGTCATGCATCGAGTAGGTCTGTCAAGGTGACTTCATAGCGTTGCCAAATGTTTACAGGCGTCGTAATTGGTTTAGATATTCACCCAACGTTTTAGCCGACGGATGAGGGAGCCGTTTGGGTGCGTGCCTATGTAGCCTTTCACACGTAGCAGAGGCTTTCGCGACCAATATTATTCATAATCAACGTTTTTGGGTTTAGATCGCGTTATTTATAAATGTGTCGTAACCCTCCACCACCCGACACGGCCAATCAGTAAAAAAGTGTCACGTTGACAAAAGACAAAATAGTTCACTGCTTTAGCCCACCGGTGTGTTGAAGCGTGAAACCACAACATTTACTATTTGAGTAGTACGACGTTTCGAATTGCCCGATGATGCTGGATGCAATTACCAGCGAAACGTCGTACTACTCAAATGGTAAATGTCGTGGTTTCACGCTTCAACACACCGGTGGGCTAAAGCAGTGAACTATTTTGTCTTTTGTCAACGTGACACTTTAATGCTGATTGGCCGTGTCGGGTGGTGGAGGGTTACGACACATTTATAAATAATAACGCGATCTAACACCCAGACACGTTGATTATGAACGATGTAGCCTTGTTTGTCAAATCTACTGCTGGTTTTGAGGGCCTTGCCCACCACACCCTGCGGGGTTGTGGTGGAAGTGGTTATTTCACCATACTTGGACCGAGCTGGGTAAGACGCGGGGTGGTGAAAGCATCGGCTTTGGGGGGGTGGCGGGCGTGGCAGAGGTCGCAAACAGGTTTTGATTCCTTACCCGCACCCGTACCCGGCCGCACCAGGGTCGCAAGCGAGTACCCGCACCCGTACCCGGCCGGGTATGGGTACCCGTACGCTACCCGTACCCTACCCGAAATGAGTGACAAACGGTGACTCACCAGTGACTCACGGCCTACCCGTACCCGTACCCGGCCGCACCAGGGTCGCAAACGGATACCCGTACCCGGCCGTACCCGTACCCTACCTGTACCCGGCTGGGTACGGGTAGGGTACGGGTATCGGGTACCCGATTGCGACCTCTGGGATGAAGCCATGTTGCAGGCGCGGGTGGGTTGATTCTAGGAACCTGAATTGTGAGAAGAGACAAGATGTTGGGAAATGAGTGACAAACGGTGACTCACCAGTGACTCACGGCCTACCCGTACCCGTACCCGGCCGCACCAGGGTCCCAAACGGGTAGCCGGGTATCGGGTAGGGTACGGGTATCGGGTACCCGGTTGCGACCTCTGGAGCGTGGGACGTCGGCACAGAGGAGGAGTAACCGTCACACGTGACCCGTGACCTCAGAAGTGCACCTAGCCTGGCACAGGCACAGTGGGCAAATGAAGGCGGTCGTTCGTTGTTTTTGTGTGAACTATTAATAAGATAATCCCTCCCCCACCATTTCCTCCATCCGCCACCCCCCTCCCGTTTGTATAGCCTGACAACCAGTGCAGGCCAGTGCTGTTAGCGAGCACCTATTAAGGCCAGCGGCACTTGGGCTCAACGCTGCCTTTGTATCTCCCCTCGGCCTTTTAAAAAATGTTTTTTTCCATCCTTCTGTGGGTCTCGTCATACGGGATATTGTGCGGTCGTTGTATATTTTTTTTCCTTTTTTAAATCCTTTATATTAAGTTCACTTGCTTGCTTGCTTGCTTACGACCGTGCAAATCTTTCGGTCGTTTTTTAACCCACTTCCCGTGATCCAATCGAGCTGACATTTTGCACACAGACTCGTTGTGCGTGACAATAAATGTTCGTGAAATTTTTTTTGCCTAAACTTTTACACTTTTTAGGACAAAAAATTATATTTAATTACAAATTGCTTAATGGTGGCAGGCAATCATCTGACCCATAGGTGGCAGCCATCTCAAGCCAGAGGACGAGAGGACTCTAGCCGCCACGCATATAAAGGATTTATAGTGAAACACTTTGTTTTTACGGGTTATACTTGTCCGAAGTTCTACTCCCAAGCCGCTGTTATCGGTGTCGCGTTTTTTCTCGCCATCGGGGACCGTTTCGAATATCTCGCTGCAAATCGACGACTTGTCCGCTAAAACTACGAGCTGTTTTTTGAACCCTCTGAGCCGTGTAGCTTTGTTTTCAGAAGCGATCTGGCTCACACAAATGATAGCTCGTTGAAGTCATCATCGTCGTCATCGTCACCATGTGGAAATGTATAGCAGCCAAATACTCTACACGAGTGTTGTTGATTCGAGACATGGAGGGAAAAACCGGAGAAGCCGGAGAAAAATCCACACGACCACAGGGAGACACGCAAACTCCAAATATACAGCAGCAGGCGTCGTCAGGGTCAGGATCGAAACCACGACCTCCTGTAGACCAGGCGAGGTAGTCAACATCTCACCACGGAGAGAGAGAGACACGCAAACTCCAAATGTACAGCAGCAGGCATCGTCAGGGTCAGGATTGAACCCACGACCTCCTGTATACCAGGCGAGGTAGTTAACATCTCACCACGGGGAGAGAGACACGCAAACTCCAAATATACAGCAGCAGGCGTCGTCAGGGTCAGGATTGAACCCACGACCTCCTGTAGACCAGGCGAGGTAGTTAACATCTCACCACGGAGAGAGAGAGACACGCAAACTCCAAATATACAGCAGCAGGCGTCGTCAGGGTCAGGATCGAAACCACGACCTCCTGTATACCAGGCGAGGTAGTTAACATCTTGCCACGGGGAGAGAGAGAGACACGCAAACTCCAAATATACAGCAGCAGGCATCGTCAGGATCGGGATCGAACCCACGACCTCCTGTATACCAGGCGAGGTAGTTAACATCTCACCACGGGGAGAGAGAGAGACACGCAAACTACAAATATAAATGCGTAATGTTGTTTCTACGTAACTATATTAAAACGATGTTTATTTTACCAGGTAAGCCCCACTGAGCTGTGTAGCTTTTTTTCCGACGCGACCCTGGCTCACGCAAAAGATAGCTCGACGAAGTCGCTTGCCACGTGCACATTCACAGCAATCGCATGTCTCTAAACGCGTGACGTTGATTCTAAATGCGGAGGTAAGAATCAGAGGACCCGCAGAAAAAATCCACGCGACCACGGGGAGAGAGAGAGACGCGCACATATACAGCGGGCGTCAGGGTCGGGATCGAACCCACGACCTCCTGTAGACCAGGCGAGGTAGTTAACATCTCACCACGGAGAGAGAGAGACACGCAAACTCCAAATGTACAGCAACAGGCGTCGTCAGGGTCGGGATCGAACCCACGACCTCATGTAGACCAGGCGAGGTAGTTAACATCTCACCACGGAGAGAGAGAGACACGCAAACTCCAAATGTACAGCAGCAGGCGTCGTCAGGGTCGGGATCGAACCCACGACCTCCTGTACACCAGGCGAGGTAGTCAACATCTCACCACTGTGGCCCCCATTGCACTTGCGAACCAGGTTTAATCACAATTCAGTCCGTGTAAGCCTTTGGCTGCTTGCGTTGTGGCCGAAACGTCGTGAGAATGATTTTATTATGTTTTATTTTTATTATTTCATTACTTCCCTTCTACGTGATGAATCCCTGCAGTCACGAAAGCTTTAAATCGACAATCATTATCATCTTCTTGGTTCTTTCGGTAAAGTCACGTAGAATGGAATAATATAATAAAAATAAAACATAATATATTATTATATAATATTATTTTTATTATTTTATTATTTCCCTTCTACGTGACTTTACCGAAAGAACCAAGAAGATGAATCCCTGCAGTCACGAAAGCTTTAAATCGAAATTTAACTGTTTATGCAAGTCGGTGGGTCTTTACGTGAGTCTATGGGTCTATATAGAGTCTGTGGGTGTCTACCCGCCTCTGTGTGTCTATATGAGAGTTTATGGGTCGTTATAGAGCTTTGTGTTTTTGTATGCGAGTCTATGAGCCTCTGTGTGAGTCTGTGGGTCTCTGTGTGAGTCTATGGGTCTCTGTGTGAGTCTATGGGTCTCTGTGTGAGTCTGTGGGTCTCTGTGTGAGTCTGTGGGTCTCTGTGTGAGTCTGTGGGTCTCTGTGTGAGTCTATGGGTCTCTGTGTGAGTCTGTGGGTCTCTGTGTGAGTCTGTGGGTCTCTGTGTGAGTCTGTGGGTCTCTGTGTGAGTCTATGGGTCTCTGTGTGAGTCTGTGGGTCTCTGTGTGAGTCTGTGGGTCTCTGTGTGAGTCTGTGGGTCTCTGTGTGAGTCTGTGGGTCTCTGTGTGAGTCTGTGGGTCTCTGTGTGAGTCTGTGGGTCTCTGTGTGAGTCTGTGGGTCTCTGTGTGAGTCTGTGGGTCTCTGCGTGAGTCTATGGGCCTCTGCGTGAGTCGTCTATGGGTTTGTTCGTGAGACTATGGGTCTCTGTGTGAGTCTGTGGGTTTCTGTTTGAGTCTGTGGGTTTCTGTGCGAGTCTGTGGGTCTCTGCGTGAGTCTGTGGGTCTCTGCGTGAGTCTGTGGGTCTCTGTGTGAGTCTGTGGGTCTCTGTGTGAGCCTCTCTCTCTCGGTGGATTAACGACCTCGGCTCGTTAGCCGTGTCCGCAACGACTTAAGGCGTAAGTGGCCTTGCGGTGGATTTGACCGGCGGTGCTAATCCCGATTATTGGCATCTGCCAGGACAGTGACCGGCACAGACGGAGGAAGGTTCGTAGCACTGATGTGTTGTTTACACAGCTTTGGCAGTAGCAGCAGCATCAGCAGCATCAGCAGCATCATCGGCAGCATCATCATCGGCAGCATCATCATCAGCATCATCGGCAGCATCATCAGCAGCATCATCGGCAGCATCATCGGCAGCATCATCATCAGCATCAGCAGCAGTAGTATCATCGGCAGCATCATCGGCAGCATCATCGGCAGCATCATCAGCAGCATCATCGGCAGCATCATCAGCAGCATCATCGGCAGCATCATCGGCAGCATCATCGGCAGCATCATCGGCAGCATCATCGGCAGCATCATCATCGGCAGCATCATCGGCAGCATCATCGGCAGCATCATCGGCAGCATCATCATCGGCAGCATCATCGGCAGCATCATCATCAGCAGCATCATCGGCAGCATCATCATCGGCAGCATCATCATCAGCATCATCATCAGCAGCATCATCGGCAGCATCATCATCGGCAGCATCATCATCAGCATCATCATCGGCAGCATCATCGGCAGCATCATCGGCAGCATCATCATCAGCAGCATCATCGGCAGCATCATCATCGGCAGCATCATCATCAGCATCATCATCGGCAGCATCATCGGCAGCATCATCGGCAGCATCATCGGCAGCATCATCATCGGCAGCATCATCAGCAGCATCATCGGCAGCATCATCGGCAGCATCATCGGCAGCATCATCGGCAGCATCATCGGCAGCATCATCGGCAGCATCATCGGCAGCATCATCGGCAGCATCATCGGCAGCATCATCGGCAGCATCATCGGCAGCATCATCGGCAGCATCATCATCGGCAGCATCATCAGCAGCATCATCGGCAGCATCATCGGCAGCATCATCGGCAGCATCATCGGCAGCATCATCGGCAGCATCATCGGCAGCATCATCGGCAGCATCATCGGCAGCATCATCGGCAGCATCATCGGCAGCATCATCGGCAGCATCATCATCAGCATCATCGGCAGCATCATCGGCAGCATCATCAGCAGCATCATCAGCAGCATCATCAGTAGCATCATCATCAGCATCAGCATCATCGGCAGCATCATCGGCAGCATCATCGGCAGCATCATCGGCAGCATCATCGGCGGCATCATCGACAGCATCATCAGCAGCATCATCAGCAGGCCTTTCTCAATCCACTGCTGGATGAGGGCCCTCCCCTACGCCTGTGATAATGCCCCGGCGCCTTGATGAACGAATCGGCTACCCCCGAAGTGCTATCACATTAATAACCATGACAATAAAAAAAACGACAATTCTTATACCGCTAAGGAACTTAGTTTCAAGATCTTGGGTCTCTGGGTGTGTTTCTCTCTCTCTCTCTCTCAGGGGGGTTCATAACGGCCATGTCAGAGACACATAGTGAGCACCGCTGAGGTCCTGAGTTCAAGCCTTGATTCATATTATAATGATAATTGGTTTTTTACCCTAGGCTCTAAGGAAAGCTGTCTCGGGTGTGGACCAATCAACTTCAAGGACAGTGCACATTATCAGAGTTATGTTCTTTTGTTTGCATTCCGACTGCAGGTATTGCGGTCTATGCAAACATGACTCCTTGTAAAAAGGTGTCAGTTTTGTTGCCAGATAGAAGGGTAAAAAACCAATTATCATTTTTACTGGCAAATGAGGTTCCCATAGTGTTGATTCATATTCTTAGGTTTTATCGGTCAAAGTCACGTAGGTAAAAAAATGTAAAATTAATAAAAGTAAAATAAAAATCTTTTTTTTTATTACTTTTATTAATTTTAGTTTTTTTACCTACGTGACTTTACCGAAAAAACCTAAGAGTATGAATCCTTGCAGTCACGAAAGCTTCAAATCTAGAATTCAAGCCTTGAGTCTGGGGGTCTGTGTCTCTCTCTCTCTCAGGGGGGTCCTTGATGGCCGTGTCAGAGACACATAGCGACCACCGCTGAGGTCCTGGGTTCAAGCCTTGAGTCTGGGGGTCTGTGTGTGTCTCTTTCTCTCTCAGGGGGGTCCTTGATGGCCGTGTCAGATAGACATAGCGAGCACCGCTGAGGTCTTGAGTTCAAGCCTTGAGTCTGGGGGTCTGTGTCTCTCTCTCTCTCAGGGGGGTCCTTGATGGCCGTGTCAGAGACACATAGCGACCACCGCTGAGATCCTGGGTTCAAGCCTTGAGTCTGGGGGTCTGTGTGTGTCTCTTTCTCTCTCAGGGGGGTCCTTGATGGCCGTGTCAGATAGACATAGCGACCACCGCTGAGGTCTTGAGTTCAAGCCTTGAGTCTGGGGGTCTGTGTGTGTCTCTTTCTCTCTCAGGGGGGTCCTTGATGGCCGTGTCAGATAGACATAGCGACCACCGCTGAGGTCCTGAGTTCAAGCCTTGAGTCTGGGGGTCTGTGTGTGTCTCTCTCTCTCAGGGGGGTCCTTGATGGCTGCGTCAGATACACATAGCGACCACCGCTGAGGTCCTGAGTTCAAGCCTTGAGTCTGGGGGTCTGTGTGTCTCTCTCTCTCTCAGGGGGGTCCTTGATGGCCGTGTCAGAGACACATAGCGACCACCGCTGAGGTCCTGAGTTCAAGCCTTGAGTCTGGGGGTCTGTGTGTGTCTCTCTCTCTCAGGGGGGTCCTTGATGGCCGTGTCAGATACACATAGCGACCACCGCTGAGGTCTTGAGTTCAAGCCTTGAGTCTGGGGGTCTGTGTGTCTCTCTCTCTCTCTCAGGGGGGTCCTTGATGGCCGTGTCAGAGACACATAGCGACCACCGCTGAGGTCCTGAGTTCAAGCCTTGAGTCTGGGGGTCTGTGTGTGTCTCTCTCTCTCAGGGGGGTCCTTGATGGCCGTGTCAGATACACATAGCGACCACCGCTGAGGTCTTGAGTTCAAGCCTTGAGTCTGGGGGTCTGTGTGTCTCTCTCTCTCTCTCAGGGGGGTCCTTGATGGCCGTGTCAGAGACACATAGCGACCACCGCTGAGGTCCTGAGTTCAAGCCTTGAGTCTGGGGGTCTGTGTGTGTCTCTCTCTCTCAGGGGGGTCCTTGATGGCCGTGTCAGATACACATAGCGACCACCGCTGAGGTCTTGAGTTCAAGCCTTGAGTCTGGGGGTCTGTGTGTCTCTCTCTCTCTCAGGGGGGTCCTTGATGGCCGTGTCAGATACACATAGCGACCACCGCTGAGGTCTTGAGTTCAAGCCTTGAGTCTGGGGGTCTGTGTGTCTCTCTCTCTCTCTCAGGGGGGTCCTTTATGGCCGTGTCAGATAGACATAGCGACCACCGCTGAGGTCTTGAGTTCAAGCCTTGAGTCTGGGGGTCTGTGTGTGTCTCTCTCTCTCTCAGGGGGGTCCTTGATGACCGTGTCAGAGACACTGATCCAGCACCGCTGAGGTCCTGGGTTCAAGCCCCGGGTCTCTAAGGTCTTGGAGTCTATCTGAGGGGTCCCAACCCCTGATGTGGGTGTCTCTCTCTCTCTCTCAGCCTTGTCCCCTGGTTGGCATGAGGCCACACCTTGCGATAAAAGAATGAAATGGAGCCCCCCTCCCCAACCTAGTGCATCACCGACCCGCCCTCTGCCCTCCGTTACTTCGTAGCCCAGAACTTAGCCCCCACCCCTCCCCTCCGCCTGTACACTCAACAGCCCCCCACAGGAGGAGAGAGGGGGGGGCGTGTGATGTGTAGGGGGGAGGATGCCAGGGAGAGGCTGGATGTTTACGCTTTAACGCTGATACGAACTTTGACCTCGGGCAGGAAATCCTGCCTGCCCCCCCTCCCCTCTCTCTCTCTCTCTGGCGCTCGCTGGTTTTAGCCGGCAGATAAGCCGTTATTTACTTATTTAACATTTACACGTGCGCACATTTATTTATTTTAGTATGAGCAAAAAAAATGGACTCGCTTAAAAACAAGTGCGGGAGGGTCACGTGACTTTACCGAAAGAACCAAAAAGATGAATCCCTGCAGTCACGAAAGAAGCTTTAAATCGAAAAATAAAACATCTGGATTTTTTCTTTTTCATTCGGACGCTGTCTTTCCGACAGACCTCTTCTTCACCTGAGGACGGCTGCTTGCGTTGTGGCCGAAACGTCGTGAGAATTGTATTTTATGAAGTTTTATTTTTATTATTTTATTATTTCCCTTCTACGTGACTTCACCGAAAGAACCAAGAAGATGAATCCCTGCAGTCACGAAAGAAGCTTTACATCGAAATTTTATAATGTTTTATTTTTATTATTTTATTATTTCCCTTCTACGTGACTTTACCGAAAGAACCAAGAAGATGAATCCCTGCAGTCACGAAAGAAGCTTTCAATCGAAATTTAAGTCCGGGAGAGTTGGGCCACGCGCGCATGGAATCGAATAGCGACGCTTCCCAACGGAGATCGGCCCTCGCGACCTTTTGACGGTGACCCCGTCGCTCGTTGATTCCTCACTCGCGCCCAGCGAAGTCCGGCATGGCACACGAGGCCGGGCGGGGGGGGTCGGTGTGGCCGGAACATTCCACGCCCCGGCCGCCACTCCCCGGCCACCTTTGTCTCCCCGCCAGCGTCGATGTTGACAAGACACCGCACCAGGTGCTCGCTTGAAGCGTAGCCGGCCTCCTTGCGTAGGAGGCCCGGGAGAATATTCAGATGTTCGTCGCCCTCATTGGCCTAGAGCGGGAATCGAACTCCGGTAGCCGGGCTCGTAGCGCAGCGCGCTAACCACTGCGCCGCCACCCTCTCTACTCAAAGACGGTCTTTAACAGACTGTTGGGGCAAGTAAAAACTACATTTGGAGCTTTCGTGACTGCAGGAATTATTCTTTGGTTCTTTCGGTAAAGTGACGTATGTAGATAAAATAATAAATTAAATTGAATACTAGCATACGACGTTTCGATTGCAACACAAGCAATCGTCATCAGGTATAAATGAAATAGAAACACAAATCTAGTAGACTTAGAAATGTAATGTAATACAACAGAGAGAGTCGGATAACATAACAGTCAACACCCTACCTGGTTGATTACGTTCTTGCTGAGAATGCTACATTTGAGAGAGAGATTAAACACAGAACCAGAGACATATAGACAGACATATAAGCAGACAGATATCACAGAGATACATAAAGAGAAAGTGCCTATGTCTGTCTCTCTCTATGTATCTCTGTGATATCTGTCTGCTTATATGTCTGTCTGATAAAACACAGAACCAGAGACATATAGACAGACATATAAGCAGACAGATATCACAGAGATACATAGAGAGAGACACACATAGGCACTTTTCTCTCTCTATGGATCTCTGTGATATCTGTCTGCTTATATGTCTGAATGTTTAACGAAAGCGAAAAATCCAAACTTCATGTCGTTGATTGTTTTTGTGCGGTCATCGGTGTCCGTGCTCGCCAAGCTAAACAACCTCGGTTTGTTCGCTCGCTGAAGCCGTAATTCGCCATGGCGATTGTGACCTTCTTGATGGAGAAGATCAACGCATTGTGCATCCCCCGAAAGGGAGAGGCGAGAGAGAGAGACATCCCTGTGTCAGGGCTCGGACCCAGGATTTCAACGCTGCTGATGGCGTCTTTGACATGGTCATTATGAACCCCCGTGCAAGGGACGAAGCCAGGGTTTGAATCTTAAACCCCCATTATCTCAGCCTTGCTGGTTCAGTGTCTCTGACACGGCCATCGTGAACCTCTTTATGGAGAGTCACCCTGACTCTGGGCTTGAACCCAGCGTCTCAGCCTTGCTGGTTCAACGTCTCTGACACGGCCATCGTGAACCTCTTTATGGAGAGTCACCCTGACTCTGGGCTTGAACCCAGCGTCTCAGCCTTGCTGGTTCAGCGTCTCTGACACGGCCATCGTGAATTATCTAAGAGAACGAGAGAGAGAGACACCCTGACTCTGGGCTTGAACCCAGCTCTTCAGCCATCCTGGTATCAGTGTCTCTGACACGGCCATCGTGAACCTCTTTATGGAGAGACACCCTGACTCTGGGCTTGAACCCAGCATCTCAGCCTTGCTGGTTCAGCGTCCCCGGCGAGGCCACCCGTGCACCCGCCCGCCCGCCCGCCCCCCGCCCCTCTGACAGACTGCGCTTGGGTCGGTGTCGTCGTTTTGCAGATCTGTCGCAGGCGAAGAGGAAGTTCGCTCAGTCGCTTGCGAGCTTCAAGTTCGACTGCATCGGCGACGCCTCCACGGACGACGAAGTCAGCATCAGTGAGTGGCGTACACGCTCGCTCGCTCGCACGCTCGTTCACTCGCTCGCGTACCCGCGTCACGTAGCCCGAGTTCTCGCGTGGACGTCGCTGAGCAGGGTGAGGGCGAGGGCTAGAGGTGACGGTGTAGGTGAGGGTGTGCACGGTGTCGTTAGACCTCCTTTGCCAGTACCAGAATATAATAACAGTGGTTTTTCCCCACTTTTTTCTGGCAACTAAACTGAAACCTTTTTGCGAGGATTCGCGTCGGCATTAACCGCAATGCTTGTGGCCAAAATGCAAGCAAAAAACATGCTATGATAATAAATGCATTGTCCTTGAAACGGATTGGTCCACACCAGAGACAGCTTTCTTTTGAGCCTCGACCCAATTGGTGCTAGACTAGAGGACGCCAAAAGGCGTACAGCTCAAAGACGACGCCGCTAGCAAAGTAATGACGACTCGGGGTGAGCATCTACATCATTAGACCTCCTTTGCCAGTACCAAAATATAATAATAGGGGTTTTCTCCTTTTTTTTGGCAACAAAACTGAAACCTTTTTGCGAGGATTCGCGTAACTGCATTAACCACAATGCTTGCAGCCAAAATGCAAACAAAAAACACACCATGATAATATCTGTGGCATTGTCCTTGAAACTGATTGGTCCACACCAGAGACAAAAAAACTGAAAAGAAAGCTGTCTCTGGTGTGGACCAATCAGTTTCAAGGACAATGCATAAATTATCAGAGTTGTGTTTTTTGTTTGCATTTGACTGCAAGTATTGTGGTTAATGTAAGCATGATTCATTGCAAACGGTGTCAGTTTTGTTGCCAGATAAAAAGGGGAAAAACCCCTATTAGTATATGTTGGTACTGGCAAAGGAGGTCCCATGATGTAGCTGCTTAACCCCGAGCTCTCATTACTCTGGTAGTGCGTTGTCTTTGAACTGTGCGCCTTTTGGCGTCATCTGGTCGAACACCATATGAGACTAGGCTCTAAAGAAAGCTGTCTCTGGTGTGGACCAATCAGTTTCAAAGACAATGCATAAGTTATCAGAGTATTGTTTTTTGTTCGCATTTGACTGCAAGTATTGTGGTTAATGTAAACATGACTCCTTGCTAAAGGTGTCTGTTTTGTTGCCAGAAAAAACGGGGGAAAACCCCTATTAGTATATGTTGGTACTGGCAAAGGAGGTCCCATGATATGACATCATCGTGTTTGTGGTGTCCTTCCACAGGGCCTCTTGACCAGCATGTACGGTGCGAAAGAAGTTCAACGAACAGACGATAACGATCCCGCCGCGCTAATTAGGGTTTCTTGTTTTCTCTCGTCGTCGCTGTAACCGCTCCCCTCCCTGTCCCCGTGCTCCGTGCTGTTTAGCCGGGTCACTCCAAGAGTTCGCGAAGCTCCTGGGCTCCATGGAGGACGAGAGGGAGAGGATGGTGCGTGCGATCCAGGCAAATCGTGTCGGTGTTGAGGCTGCAGGAGATCACGTTGAGCCTCAACGCTGACACACAGACTCAACACTCACACACAACACTGACACACACACACTGACACACAGACTCAACACTGACACACAGACTCAACACTGACACACAGACTCAACACTGACACACAGACTCAACACTGACACACAACACTGACACACAGACTCAACACTGACACACAGACTCAACACTGACACAACACTGACACACAGACTCAACACTGACACACAGACTCAACACTGACACACAGTCTCAACACTGACACACAGACTCAACACTGACACACAGACTCAACACTGACACACAGACTCAACACTGACACACAGACTCAACACTGACACACAACACTGACACACAGACTCAACACTGACACACAGACTCAACACTGACACACACACTCAACACTGACACACAGCCTCAACACTGACACACAGTCTCAACACTCACACACAACACTGACACACAGTCTCAACACTGACACGCCAAGCCTCAACACTGACACACAGTCTCAACACTCACACACAACATTGACACACAGTCTCAACACTGACCCACAAGCCTCAACACTGACACACAGACTCAACACTCACACACAACATTGACACACAGTCTCAACACTGACCCACAAGCCTCAACACAGTTTCTGATTAAGTCCGTTTCAACTGTTGTTGTCTTCCCCGTTTGTTTACAGATCGCCAGCGTGTGCGACGTGTTGATCACTCCGCTGGAGAGGTTTCGCAAAGATCAAATCGGCGCTGCCAAGGTACGTATGTGTGTCTATGTGTGAGTCAGTGGGTCTCTGTGTGAGTCAGTGGGTCTCTGTGTGAGTCTGTGGGTCTATGTGTGAGTCTGTGGGTCTATGTGTGAGTCAGTGGGTCTCTGTGTGAGTCTATGGGTCTCTGTGTGAGTCTATGGGTCTCTGTGTGACGAGTCTGTGGGTCTCTGTGTGAGTCTGTGGGTCTCTGTGTGAGTCTGTGGGTCTATGTGTGAGTCTGTGGGTCTCTGTGTGAGTCTGTGGGTCTCTGTGTGAGTCTATGGGTCTCTGTGTGATGAGTCTGTGGGTCTCTGTGTCAGTCTGTGGGTCTCTGTGTGAGTCTGTGGGTCTATGTGTGAGTCAGTGGGTCTCTGTGTGAGTCTGTGGGTCTATGTGTGAGTCAGTGGGTCTCTGTGTGAGTCTGTGGGTCTATGTGTGAGTCAGTGGGTCTCTGTGTGAGTCTGTGGGTCTATGTGTGAGTCTGTGGGTTTGTGTGAGTCTGTGGGTCTCTGTGTGAGTCAGTGGGTCTCTGTATGAGTCTGTGGGTCTCTGTGTGAGTCAGTGGGTCTCTGTGTGAGTCTATGGGTCTCTGTGTGAGTCAGTGGGTCTCTGTGTGAGTCAGTGGGTCTCTGTGTGAGTCTATGGGTCTCTGTGTGAGTCTGTGGGTCTCTGTGTGAGTCAGTGGGTCTCTGTGTGAGTCTATGGGTCTCTGTGTGAGTCTGTGGGTCTCTGTGTGAGTCAGTGGGTCTCTGTGTGAGTCAGTGGGTCTCTGTGTGAGTCAGTGGGTCTCTGTGTGAGTCAGTGGGTCTCTGTGTGAGTCTGTGGGTCTCTGTGTGAGTATGTGGGTCTATGTGTGAGTCAGTGGGTCTCTGTGTGAGTCTGTGGGTCTCTGTGTGAGTCTACGGGTCTCTGTGTGAGTCTGTGGGTCTCTGTGTGAGTCTGTGGGTCTCTGTGTGAGTCTGTGGGTCTCTGTGTGAGTCTACGGGTCTCTGTGTGAGTCTATTGGTCTCTGTGTGAGTCTGTGGGTCTCTGTGTGAGTCAGTGGGTCTCTGTGTGAGTCTATGTGTCTCCGTGTGAGTCTATGGATCTCTGTGTGAGTATATGGGTCTTTATGCAAGTCTGTGTCTCTGTGTGAGTCTATGGGTCTCTGTGTGAGTCTATGGGTCTCTGTGTGAGTCTATGGGTCTCTCTGTGTGAGTCTATGGGTCTCTGTGTGAGTCTGTGTCTCTATGCGAGTCTGTGTCTCTGTGTGAGTCTACGGGTCTCTGTGTGAGTATATGGGTCTCTATGCAAGTCTGTGTCTCTATGCGAGTCTGTGTCTCTGTGTGAGTCTATGGGTCTCTCTGTGAGTATGGGTCTTTGTGTGAGTCTGTGGATCTCCGTGTGAGTCTGTGGGTCTCTGTGTGAGTCTATGCGTCTCTGTGTGAGTCTATGGGTCTCTGTGTGAGTCTATGCGTCTCTTTGTGAGTCTATGGGTCTCTGTGTGGGTATATGGGTCTCTATGCAAGTCTTTGCTGTGGCAACTCTCTTTGTTTCTCAGTAAAAAAGCTGAACGTGTTTCGGCCATCGCTAAAGACATTGCTACACGTTAAGCAACCCGTTAACTGGTTTCTACTGGTTTACATTTATGGCTCTTTATCTGAAGTCTATGGGACTTTACATGAGTCTGTGGGTCTGTGTAAGTCTCACTCAGCCAGTTACTCACACTTACTTGCCCACCTACACACTCACTCACTCAATCACTCACTCACCCACTCACTCACCCAGTGACTCACCCAATCACTCACTCAATCACTCACTCACGCACTCACTCAATCACTCACTCACCCATTCACTCACCCAGTGACTCACCCAATCACTCACTCAATCACTCACTCACGCACTCACTCAATCACTCACTCACCCACTCACTCACCCACTCACTCACCCACTCACTCACTCACCCAATCACTCACCCACCCAATGACTCACTCACCCACTCACTCACCCACCCACCCACTCACTCACTTACCCAATCACTCACTCACCCACTCACTCACCCAGTGACTCACCCAATCACTCACTCAATCACTCACTCACGCACTCACTCAATCACTCACTCACCCACTCACTCACCCACTCACTCACCCACTCACTCACCCAATCACTCACCCACCCAATGACTCACTCACCCACTCACTCAGCCACCCACCCACTCACTCACCCACTCACTCACTCACTCACCCACTCACCCACTCACCCACTCACTCACTCACCCACTCACTCACTCACCCAATCACTCACCCACCCAATGACTCACTCACCCACTCACTCACCCACCCAATGACTCACTCACCCACTCACTCAGCCACCCACCCACTCACTCACCCACTCACTCACTCACTCACCCACTCACCCACTCACTCACTCACCCACTCACTCACTCACCCAATCACTCACCCACCCAATGACTCACTCACCCACTCACTCACCCACTCACTCACCCACTCACTCACTCACCCAATCACTCACCCACCCAATGACTCACTCACCCACTCACTCACCCACCCACCCACTCACTCACCCACCCAATGACTCACTCACCCACTCACTCACCCACCCACCCACTCATCCACTCACTCACTCACTCACACACTCACTCACCCACTCACTCACCCACTCACTCACTCACCCAATCACTCACCCACCCAATGACTCACTCACCCACTCACTCACCCACCCACCCACTCACTCACCCACCCAATGACTCACTCACCCACTCACTCACCCACCCACCCACTCATCCACTCACTCACTCACTCACACACTCACTCACCCACTCACTCACCCACTCACTCACTCACCCAATCACTCACCCACCCAATGACTCACTCACCCACTCACTCACCCACCCACCCACTCACTCACCCACCCAATGACTCACTCACCCACTCACTCACCCACCCACCCACTCATCCACTCACTCACTCACTCACACTTTTGCATACTCACTCATCCGTCCGTCAATACGTGGTTACGATGGCTGACGTAAAGATGATCTGAAATTAATGAAAGTTTAGTTTAGTTTAAAAGTTGTGTTGCTATTAGAGACTCAGCCAGTTCATCTTCTTGGTTCTTTCGGTACAGTCACGTAGAAGGGAAGTAATCAAATAATAAAAATAAAACATAAAATAATTCTCACGACGTTTCGGCCACAACGCAAGCAGCCGTCTTCAGGTGAAGACCAGGTCTGTCGAGAAGGCGGACTCTGACAGACCTGTTCTCCACCTGAGGACGGCTGCTTGCGTTGTGGCCGAAACGTCGTGAGAATTATTTTATTACGCTTTATTTTTATTATTTTATTATTTCCCTTCTACGTGACTTTACCAAAAGAACCAAGAAGATGAATCCCTGCAGTCACGAAAGCTTTCAATCGAAACTCAGCCAGTTACCGACACACTCACCCACTCACTAATCTACTCGCTCACACAAGCAGCGAATCGCACACATTCACTCACTTGCCCGCCCATTCGATCACCAACTCACCTGCTCACATGCTGAACACTAACCCCTCTGTCCTTGTGTAACTCGGGGGTTGCGGTAACCTCCCGTCAAGGCTGAGCCAATGTGAACGCAACTTTAAGCCTCAGAGTTGTTACGCGAGATGTAATCGCAGCTGCTTGATCCTCCGGATCGCAAGGGTGTCAACGGTGACGAGATGTTAACTACGTCGCCTGGTCTACAGGAGGTCGTGGGTTCGATCCCGACCCTGTGACGCCTGCTGTATAATTGGAGTTTGCGTGTCTCTCTCTCTCATCATCATCATCACGGTGGCTAGGAGATGTTAACTACCTCGCCTGGTCTACAGGAGGTCCTGGGTTCGATCCCGAAGCTGACGCCTGCTGCTGGATATTTGTAGTTTGCGTGTCTCTCTCCCCTCGGTGGACATTTAGAATCAACGTGTGCTCAGAGTATTTGGTTGCTATGAATCTCCACGTGACGATGAGCCACTCCGTTGCTGAGCTATCGATTTGCGATGACCAGGTTTGTTTTTGAAAGAGAGCTACAGAGCTCAGTTGGGGTTTCTTACCCGGTAGGGTAAAAAAAATGGTTTAGTTTTATATTCTTGGTTCTTTCGGTAAAGTGACGTAGAAGGGAAATAATAAAAATAAAAAATAAAATTCTCACGACGTTTCGACTGCAACACAAGCAATCGTCATCGGGTGTGAAATCCACAGTAAGTACATTTTCTTACTGTGGATTTAAGAACATTTTAAGAAAATTTACTTACTGTGGATTTCACACCTCTCTTCTTCTTGGTTCTTTCGGTAAAGTCGCGTAGAAGGGAAATAATAAAATAATAAAAATAAATCAATTAAATAATTCTCGCGACGTTTCGGCCACAACGCAAGCAGCCGTCCCTCAGGTGAAGAACAGGTCTGTCGGAAAGACAGCGTCTGAATGAATGAAAAATATTAAATAAATGGTTTCATTCAGACGCTGTCTTTCCGACAGACCTGTTCTTCACCTGAGGACGGCTGCTTGCGTTGTGGCCGAAACGTCGTGAGAATTGTATTTTATTGTTTTATTTTTATCATTTTATTATTTCCCTTCTACGTGGTGACTTTAGCGAAAGAACCAAGAATACGGAATCCCTGCAGTTACAGAAGAAGCTTTCAATCGAAGTTTTTAGTTTTAGTTTAATTCCTGTGCTCGGAGCGGCAGCGTTCCGTGCATTCTTCTCCGTTCTCTAAGCTTTTAAAGGGCCCGCTTCAGTCACTGCTGGTTAAAACTTATTTTCTTTGGCCTTCTAAAGAATGCCGTGCTTGTGTGGGCTCTGTAGTGAGGCAGGCGTCATGGAATTCTCTGTTAGCTAATTGGGAATGTTTAACTTTTTTTTTCTATTTTAAAGGGGACTTTGGTTCAGAGTGTTGTGGGATGGTGCAAGGTTTTTAAACCGCCACCACTGCCACCACCACTGCCACCACCACAACTACCACCACTGCCACCACCACTGCCACTACCACCACCACTACCACTGCCACCACCACTGCCACCACCACTACCACCACTACCGCCACCACCACCGCCACCACCACTACCACCACCGCCACTACCACCACTGCCACCACCACCACTACCACCACTGCCACCACCACCACTACCACCACTACCACCACTACCACCACCGCCACCACCACCACTACCACCGCTACCACCACCACCACTACCACCACTACCACCACCGCCACCACCACCGCTACCACCACCGCCACCACCACCACTACCACCGCTACCACCGCCACCACTACTACCACCACCACCACCACTACCACCACCACCACTACCACCATTACCACCACCGCCACCACCACTACCACCGCTACCACCGCCACCACCACCGCTGCCACCACCACCGCCACCACCACCACCACCACCGCCAACACCACTACCACCACGGCCACCACCGAAGACGAACAAAGTTCCCCCGTGTAGCCTTAACAGAATGTTGGGGCAAGTGCGGTGAGTGAGCACCTAATGAAGGCCGGCACGGCACACGAGGGGGGTGGGTGGGTGACCAGCACCACGCCCAACCACCCTCGTCGCCCCTAGCGGCGGTATTTACACATCGCATGAGGTTCTCACTTGAGGCTGAGTCGACCTAGGGGATGCCCCCGGACCGGTTCAGATAATTTTCACGGGTGCTGTGCGTGAGCGGGAATCGAACTCGCTACAGTACAGTGTGGTACAGTGTGTACAGTGTGCATATCTCGGTACAGTACAGTATGTAAACAACTTTTTAAAACTAAACTTTTTTTCTTATTTTACCAGGTAAGGCCCCAACTGAGGCTACGACGCTTCTTTCTGGCGATCACAAATGATAGTACTCTTTGGTTCTTTCGGTAATGTCGCGTATGAAGATAAAATACAAAATTGAATACTAGCATACGACGTTTCGATTGCAACACAAGCAATCGTCATCAGGTATAAATGAAATAGAAACACAAGTCTAGTGTACTTAGAAATGTAATGTAATACAACAGAGAGAGTCGGATAACATAACAGTCAACACCCTCTTCTTGGTTCTTTCGGTAAAGTCACGTAGAAGGGAAATAATAAAATACTAAAAATAAATCATCATAAAATAATTCTAGTGAGAATTATTTTATTATGTTTTATTTTATTATTTCCCTTCTACGTAATGACTTTACCGAAAGAACCAAGAAGATGAATCCCTGCAGTCACGAAAGAAGCTTTACATCGAAAGTCAACACCCTACCTGGTTGATTACGTTCTTGCTGAGAATGCTACATTTGAGAGAGAGATACAACACAGAACCAGAGACATATAGACAGACATCTAAGCAGTTTGAACCACAAATGATAGCTCAACGAAGCGGCTCATCACGTATACATTTATAGCAGGCGAACGCTCTAAACGCGTGACGTTGATTCTAAATGTGGAGGGAAAAAAGCGGAGGACCCGGAGAAAAATCCACGCGACCACGGGGAGAGAGAGAGAGAGACACGCAAACTCCAAATATACAGCAGCAGGCATCGTCAGGGTCGGGATCGAACCCACGACCTCCTGTAGACCAGGCGAGGTAGTCAACATCTCACCACGGAGAGAGAGAGACACGCAAACTCCAAATATGGTTGTTGTGGTGATCCCCACGCGGTGTGTGTACGTGGTTGTTGTGGTTGTTGTGGTTGTTGTGGTGATCCTCACGCGGTGTGTGCGTGGTTGTTGTTGTGGTTGTTGTTGTGGTTGTTGTGGTGATCCCCACGCGGTGTGTGTACGTGGTTGTTGTGGTTGTTGTTGTGGTTGTTATTGGGGTTGTTGTGGTGATCCTCATGTGGTGTGTGTGTGGTTGTTGTGGTTGTTGTGATGATCTTCACACGGTGTGTGCGTGGTTGTGGTTGTTGTGGCTGTGGTTGTTGTAGTGATCCTCACGTGGTTGTTGTGGTTGTGGTTGTTGTGTGTGTCTCAGGACGAGAAGAAGAAGTTTGACAAGGAGAGCGACAAGTACTACACGCAGCTGGAGAAACACGTCAGCCTATCCTCTAAGAAGAAGGAAACCCTTCTCACTGAGGTCATACCACTGTGCCCCCGTCACTCCTTCACTCGTTCAATCTTTCATTCATTCGGTCGTTGGTTCACTCACTCGTTGTTTCTCTCGGTCATTCGTCCGCTTGCGATGGACTCGCTCGTTGATTCGCACGATCGTGAGATCGGCAATTCGTCCACTTTGTCGGTTCTGGATTTTTTTTTTTACTTGCGTAGTAAAGTAATTGTATGTTTTCATTTGCTATACAAGCAGATAATACGAGAAATCGCTAACCTTAAACGCCCAGTCGTTCGTAAAAGTTGAAGGTGGTATAGTACTATAGTAATAGAGCAAGTGCAGAATCACTGAACTGGAATTTTTCGATTTAAAGCTTCTTTCGTGACTGCAGGGATTCATCTTCTTGGTTCTTTCGGTAAAGTCACGTAGAAGGGAAGTAATAAAATAATAAAAATAAAACGTAATAAAATAATTCTCACGACGTTTCGGCCACAGTAATAAAATAATAAAAATAAAACGTAATAAAATACAATTCTCACGACGTTTCGGCCACAACGCAAGCAGCCGTCCTCAGGTGAAGAACAGGTCTGTCGGAAAGACAGCGACTGAATGAATGAAAAATATTAAATAAATGGGTTCATTCAGACGCTGTCTTTCCGACGGACCTGTTCTTCACCTGAGGACGGCTGCTTGCGTTGTGGCCGAAACGTCGTGAGAATTGTATTTTATTATGTTTATTTTTATTATTTTATTACTTCCCTTCTACGTGACTTTACCGAAAGAACCAAGAAGATGATTCTGGAATTACTTGGCCCGCTCGTTTGTTGAGATTCATTCGCCCGTCCGCTGAGTCGCTCGCTCAAGTTCGCCGTTTTCGTTCATTCCCTATTCGTTCATTTGTCTTCATTCTCTCGGTCACAATCACAAAGACAAGTTTCAAGTTTCATTTATTAGGTAGAGAGCCCTGTGAGCCATTCGGCTCTTGAATCGGGTGCAACCGCAACAAACAAAAAAACAAAAACATGAACAAAAAACATCTTAAAGTGAATATGTGACTGAGTGCAAACAGAAAATCCGAGAAAAGACAGCAAAATATTGCAGAAAAAGCACCGCACACCAACGCTGTGTGCAAAAATCCCAGTGGGATGCAAGTCAAACAACAACAACCACAACCACAAGACAACTTAGATTCAGGCCAACAGTCTAGCTCTGTACTACAACAACACAAACATGGCCAAACCGAAAAACTTTTCAAAAATCACCAAAATAAAGCCATGAAAGCAATGAAACAGCAGTGATCATAGGAACTGTGATCGAATTTTCACAATAAACGACTCAAACAACATGTACCACCAGAACCCTGCAGCCACAGCTGGCTGCATGAGTCACTCCACAGCAGTAGGAGCATCAGTCGGAGTGTCAACATTTTTCAATGCACCTGTATAGCCTCAACAGGCTATTGGGGCAAGTGCTGTTAGCGAGCACCTATGAAGGCCGGCACGGCATGCGAGGGGGTGGGTGGCCAGCACCACTCACTCACACAGACGCACACAAAGACAAAGATCCCCCAAATAGCCTTCAACAGACTGTAGGGGCAAGTGCTGTTAGCGAGCAGCACCTATGAAGGCCGGCACGGCACACGAGGGGGTGGGTGGGTGGCTAGCACCACGCCCGGCCGCCTTTGTCTCCCCAGTGGCGATGTTTACACACAGACACACACGTACACGTGCAGACAGACACACACATCTACCTAGACACACAACAACAACAACAACAACCGCCATTCGCCACTAAGTGGCGGTGACGTCACCACGGCGCTTGTGCCAGGCCATGTGCACTTGGAAGGCCACGGGAAGTATCGAACGCCCGCTGGCGGGAGGTCACGGGACAGACCCAGCAGGTGCCACGGGTTGACTGCCTGAGACAGACACACACACACCTCTACAAAGATGCATGATGTGTTTGCCAGTGTACTTTAGCCTGTACGGTAATGTCATGATTGAACTTGTACTTTGAACGAGGCCCTGTCTGTACACGCTCACACCCATACATTCCTACGTACAGAGACAAATACAAAGATCCCCCATATAGCCTTAATAGACTGTTGGGGAAAGTGCTGTAAGTGGTTAGCACCCATGGAGGTCAATGAGAACACCACGCTCAGCCACCTTTGTCTCCCCAGTGGCGATGTTTACACACCGCACCAGGGTATCTTCATCTTGGTTCTTTCGGTAAAGTCACGTAGAATGGAAATAAAAAATAAAACATTATAAAATACAATTCTCACGACGTTTCGGCCACAACGCAAGCAGCCGTCCTCAGGTGAAGAACAGGTCTGTCGGGAAGACAGCGTCTGAATGGCTCATTCAGACGCTGTCTTTCCGACATCTGTTCTGAGCCATTCAGACGCTGTCTTTCCGACAGACCTGTTCACTCAGACGCTGTCTTTCCGACAGACCTGTTCTTCACCTGAGGACGGCTGCTTGTGTTGTGGCCGAAACGTCGTGAGAATTGTATTTTATCATGTTTTATTTTTATTATTTTATTATTTCCCTTCAACGTGACTTTACCGAAAGAACCAAGAAGATGAATCCCTGCAGTCACGAAAGAAGCTTTAAATCGAAATTCGCACCAGGGGTACTTGAGGCTGAGTCGACCTAAGGGGGAGACGCAGGACCGGTGCAGACATTTAACCGGGTATCGAACTCGGGCTTTGTAGGGCGTGGCACGCAAACCGCTGCACCACCGCTCCCTTCCCCCATATAACAAAGACAAAGATCCCCTGTATAGCCTGTAACAGACTGTAGGGGCAAGTTCTGTTAGCGAGCACCTATGAAGGCCGGAACGGCACACGAGGGGGTGGGTGGCCAGCACCACGCCCGGCCGCCTTTGTCTCCCTAGCGGCGATGTTTACACACCGCACCAGGTACTCATTTGAGGCTGAGTCGACCTAGGGGAAGGCCCAGGACCGGTTCAGATAATCGTCACTGGGTGTTGGCCGTGAGCGGGAATCGAACTCGGGTCGCCGGGTTCGCAGCGCAGCGTGGCGCTAACCGCTGCACCACCGCTCCCCCCCCCCCCATCCCATATATACACGCTGACACGTACACATTCGCAGTGACAGAGACACACGTGACCACAAAGTTCCGGCAGAATCTTGTAACGTTATTGCCCACCCGACGTTGGCAAACATTAACCAGGTTTCAGTCTTCACAGTCGAGGCGGGGGTAGGGGCGATGTTTGCTTATTGGCACTCTGTACGACATTCTACAATGCGTTACTTATTTTATACACTCCAGAGGGCGATGATGATGCTGCTGATTATGAGCACGGTTAGCTATGTACGTTGCGAAAGAAGTTGAACGTACATCCAAGGCTGCTGTTTATGACGTTGACAATATTATTGATCGTGGTGGATGATGCTGATGATCGTAATCTGCTGATGCTGCCGATTTTAATAATATCGATGCTGATGGTGATGATGATAATTTTGCTGATGACGATGATTGTGACGGTGGTACCACTGATGATGATTGTGATGAGTGAGATGCTGATGTTGGTACCGCTGATGCCGTTGCCGCTGATGATGATAATATTGATGGTGATGGGCAATGTGTAATCCCGCAGACGATTGACCATTTGGTGGTGGCCCCTCACACTGACTGATGCCCCCCAACCTGAAAATGTGTGTCTGCGTGTGTCTGTCTGTGGATGTGTCCATCTGCGTGCGCCTGCGTGTGTCTCTGCGTGTGTCTGTGTGTGTCTCTGCGTGTGTCTCTGTGTGTGTCTCTGCGTGTGTCTCTGCGTGTGTCTGTGTGTGTCTCTGCGTGTGTCTCTGCGTGTGTCTGTGTGTGTCTCTGCGTGTGTCTCTGCGTGTGTCTGTGTGTGTCTCTGCCTGCGTGTGTCTGTGTGCGTCTTTGCCTGTATGTGTCTGCGTGTGTCTGTGCGTGTCTCTGCGTGTGTCTGTGTGTGTCTGTGCGTGTGTCTGTGTGTGTCTGCCTGCGTGTGTCTGTGTGTGTCTGTGTGCGTCTGCGTGCGTCTGTGTGTGTCTCTGTGTGCGTCTGCGTGCGTCTTCGTGTGTCTGTGCGTGTGTGTCTGCGTGTGTGTCTCTGCGTGTCTCTGCGTGTGTCTGTGCGTGTGTGTTTGCGTGTGTGTTTGCGCGTGTGTGTTTGCGTGTGTGTTTGCGCGTGTGTCTCTGCGTGTGTGTCTCTGCGTGTGTCTCTGGGTGTGTCTCTGCGTGTGTCTCTGCGTGTGTCTCTGCGTGTGTCTCTGCTTGTGTCTGTGTGTGTATCTGCCTGCGTGTGTCTGCGTGCGTCTGTGTGTCTCTGCGTGTCTCTGCGTGCGTCTGCTGTGCAGGCCGACACGCAGCTGGAGGTGACACGGAGGCACTTCAACGAGGTCTCGCTGCAGTACGTGTGCAAGGTGCAGGAGGTGCAGGAGCGCAAGAAGTTTGAGTTTGTGGAGCCGGTGAGGTCGTCATCACGGTCATCGTCATCATCGTCACCATCGTGGACTTAATGATCGTCATCAGCGTTGTCATCGTCATCATCATCGTCATCATCGGTGTTGTCTTCATCATCATCGTCATCATCGGTGTTGTCTTCATCATCATCGTCATCATCGGTGTTGCCTTCATCATCATCGTCATCATTGGTGTTGTCTTCATCATCATCGTCATCATCGGTGTTGCCTTCATCATCATCGTCATCATCGGTGTTGCCTTCATCATCATCGTCATCATCGGTGTTGCCTTCATCATCATCGTCATCATCGGTGTTGTCTTCATCATCATCGTCATCATCGGTGTTGCCTTCATCATCATCGTCATCATCGGTGTTGTCTTCATCATCATCGTCATCATCGGTGTTGCCTTCATCATCATCGTCATCATTGGTGTTGTCTTCATCATCATCGTCATCATTGGTGTTGTCTTCATCATCATCGTCATCATCGGTGTTGCCTTCATCATCATCGTCATCATCGGTGTTGCCTTCATCATCATCGTCATCATCGGTGTTGTCTTCATCATCATCATTGGTGTTGTCTTCATCATCATCGTCATCATCGGTGTTGCCTTCATCATCATCGTCATCATCGGTGTTGTCTTCATCATCATCGTCATCATCGGTGTTGCCTTCATCATCATCGTCATCATCGGTGTTGCCTTCATCATCATCGTCATCATCGGTGTTGCCTTCATCATCATCGTCATCATTGGTGTTGTCTTCATCATCATCGTCATCATCGGTGTTGCCTTCATCATCATCGTCATCATCGGTGTTGCCTTCATCATCATCGTCATCATTGGTGTTGTCTTCATCATCATCGTCATCATCGGTGTTGTCTTCATCATCATCATTGGTGTTGTCTTCATCATCATCATCATCATCGGTGTTGTCTTCATCATCATCGTCATCATCGGTGTTGCCTTCATCATCATCGTCATCATCGGTGTTGCCTTCATCATCATCGTCATCATCGGTGTTGTCTTCATCATCATCGTCATCATCGGTGTTGCCTTCATCATCATCGTCATCATCGGTGTTGCCTTCATCATCATCGTCATCATTGGTGTTGTCTTCATCATCATCGTCATCATCGGTGTTGTCTTCATCATCATCATCGGTGTTGCCTTCATCATCATCATCATCATCGGTGTTGTCTTCATCATCATCATCATCGGTGTTGTCTTCATCATCATCATCGGTGTTGCCTTCATCATCATCGTCATCATTGGTGTTGTCTTCATCATCATCGTCATCATCGGTGTTGTCTTCATCATCATCATTGGTGTTGTCTTCATCATCATCATCATCATCGGTGTTGTCTTCATCATCATCATCATCATCGGTGTTGCCTTCATCATCATCGTCATCATTGGTGTTGTCTTCATCATCATCATCATCGGTGTTGTCTTCATCATCATCATCATCATCGGTGTTGTCTTCATCATCATCATCATCATCGGTGTTGCCTTCATCATCATCGTCATCATTGGTGTTGTCTTCATCATCATCATCATCGGTGTTGTCTTCATCATCATCGTCATCATCGGTGTTGTCTTCATCATCATCATCATCATTGGTGTTGTCTTCATCATCATCATCATCGGTGTTGTCTTCATCATCATCATCATCATCGGTGTTGTCTTCATCATCATCATCATCATCGGTGTTGCCTTCATCATCATCGTCATCATCGGTGTTGTCTTCATCATCATCATCGGTGTTGTCTTCATCATCATCATCATCATCGGTGTTGCCTTCATCATCATCATCATCATCGGTGTTGTCTTCATCATCATCATCGGTGTTGTCTTCATCATCATCATCATCATCGGTGTTGTCTTCATCATCATCATTGGTGTTGTCTTCATCATCATCATCATCGGTGTTGTCTTCATCATCATCATCATCATTGGTGTTGTCATCATCATCATCGTCATCATCGGTGTTGTCTTCATCATCATCATCATCGGTGTTGTCTTCATCATCATCATCATCATCGGTGTTGTCTTCATCATCATCATCATCATTGGTGTTGTCTTCATCATCATCATCATCATCGGTGTTGTCTTCATCATCATCATCATCATTGGTGTTGTCTTCATCATCATCATCATCATTGGTGTTGTCTTCATCATCATCGTCATCATCGGTGTTGTCTTCATCATCATCATCATCGGTGTTGTCTTCATCATCATCATCATCATCGGTGTTGTCTTCATCATCATCATCATTGGTGTTGTCTTCATCATCATCATCATCATCGGTGTTGTCTTCATCATCATCATCATCATCGGTGTTGTCTTCATCATCATCATCATCATTGGTGTTGTCTTCATCATCATCATCATCGGTGTTGTCTTCATCATCATCGTAGCCGTGTGTAAGGTCCTTCCATCCCTCCCCCCCTCCCCGTGTCTTCCCCTCTCACAGCTGCTGGCATTTCTCCAGGGTCTCTTCACGTTCTACCACCAGGGCTACGAGCTCGCCAAGGAGTTCCACCACTACCAGCACTTCCTGCAGGGCAACATCCAGAACGTGAGGACGCGTGCCACCTACACAGCCGTCGATACGCCCGGCACGATGATCATCATCACCACCATCACCATCATTAGCACCATCACCATCATCATCATCATCTTCTTCTTCATCATCACCACCATCATCATCATCATCCACCACCATCACCACCATCATCACCATCACTACCCATCACCACCATCATCATCACCTCCACCATTACCATTATCATCACCACCACTATCATCATCATCATCCACCACCATCATCATCACCTCCAACACCACCATCTTCATCACCACCACCACCATCATCCTCATCATCATCCTCATCACCACCATCATCACCACCATCATCACCACTACCATCATCAATTACCACCATCACCACCATCACCACCATCATCACCATCATCATCAATTACCACCACCATCATCATCATCATCACCACCATCTTCATCAGCACCGCCACCATCACCAACATTATAATCATCCACCATCACCACCACTACCACCATCATCCTCATCACCACCACCATCATCATCATCACCTCTCCCACCACCACCAGCCCACGGAGCTCTTGGCGTATCTTGTCATCAGCGACGTGGCTATCGCTCAACGAAGTGGCTTATCAGGAGCCAAATCATCTCAATAGGTGCTCGCCAACAAGCCCCCTCCCCCTTGCCTCTTCAGTCTGCGAGACATACCTGGGGGATCTTTGTCTTGTTGTTGTTGTTGGCCTGGTAGGACGGCGATGGTGTAGTTGTATTTGTTTGTGTTTGAGTGATTCCTTTAACATTCTTGCACTTTGCACGTCTGTCGTGCTTTCGTGTTGTGTCTGTTGTCGTGGCGTTCTTACCCCGTGCCCCTCCCGGACAGCTGTCAGAAAGAGCTTTACGGCTCATCGGATTTCCTCGCGGTGTGTGAACAATTGTTTTGGTTCTGTTTGTCGTCCGTCGGTGTAGACGCGGGAGCGCTTTGAGAGCACGCGCTCCGAGGTGGAGCAGCTGATGCAGAAGATGAACACCTCGTTCGGAGCGCGCGTCCCCCAGAACCCGTTCGCTATCGAGGGCTACCTCTTCATGCTGGAGAAACGTACGTCAGCGCAGGAGTTTGCTCACTCGCTCGCTCAATCACCCAGTCACCCATTCACTCGCCCAGTCACTCGCCCAGTCACTCACCCACTCACTCACCCAATCACTCACCCAATCACTCACCCAGTTACTCACCCAATCACTCACCCAGTTACTCACCCAATCACTCACCCAATCACTCACCCAATCACTCACCCAATCACTCACCCAGTTACTCACCCAATCACTCACCCAATCACTCACTCACCCACTCACTCAATCACTAACTCACCCACACACCCACTCACTCACCCAATCACTCACTCACCCACTCACTCAATCACTCACTCACCCACTCACTCACCCACTCACTCACCCAGTCACTCACCCACTCACTCACCCAATAACTCACCCACCCAATGACTCACCCACTCACTCACTCACTCACCCACTCACCCAATCACTCACCCAATCACCCACCCAATCACCCACTCATCCAATCACCCAATCACCCAATCACTCACCCAATCACCCACCCACTCACCCAATCACTCACCCACCCAATGACTCACCCAATCACTCACCCACTCACCCAATCACTCACTCACTCACCCACTCACTCACCCACTCACCCAATCACCCACTCACCCAATCACCCACCCAATGACTCACCCACTCACTCACTCACTCGCCCGACTTCTTTGGCTTTGTTCTTTGCTCCATATCACCCGGTACACAGACAAGGCCATGAGGGAGGCTGTAGCTCTGGTGTAGGCAAGTCGGCTTCAAGGACTGCATCACGTGACATTAGTAACAAACAAAGTGTTTTCTTCTTCTCTGCTCCTATTGGAGTTGCTATCCGGTCTAACGCCGGAGCAGACACTGTAGCTCTGGTGGAGACCCATGGTTTCAAGGACGGTGGTTGCGTGATTTCATCAAAGCGTCTTTTAAAATCCTTTATATTAAGTTCGCTTGCTTGCGCGCTTACGACCGTGCAAATCTTTCGGTCGTTTTTTAACCCACTTCCCGTGATCCAATCGAGCTGACATTTTGCACACAGACTCGTTGTGCGTGACAATTAATGTTCAAAAAAATGTGCAAAATTTTACACTTTTTAGGAAAAAATAAATTACATATGTAATTACCAATTGCTTAATGGTGGCAGGCAATCATCTGACCCATAGGTGGCAGCCATCTCAAGCCAGAGGACGAGAGGACTCTAGCCGCCACGCATATAAAGGATTTATAGTGAAAAACGTTGTTTTTACGGGTTAATTGCATTGTCCTCGCACTGTTGTTTGCCTTTCGGCGTTCTCCGCGCTAACCCTGGTGAGACGAGGCCTTCTGGGAAACTGTCTCTGTTTATTTTTATTATTGTATTACTTCCCTTCTACGTGACTTTACCGAGAGAACCAAGAAGATGAATCCCTGCAGTCACTAAAGAAGCTTTAAATCTAAATTTGTCTCTGTCTACTTGGTGTTTGAGCATCTTAACTCCTCACTTTGTTCTTGCCGGAGATGATATGAAGCCCATTTTGTTACATATATATAAACATCTCCGTATATTTTTCGATTTAAAGCTTCTTTCGTGACTGCAGGGATTCATCTTCTTGGTTCTTTCGGTAAAGTCACGTAGAAGGGAAATAATAAAATAAAAATAAAACATAATACAATAATTCTCACGACGTTTCGGCCACAACGCAAGCGGTCGTCCTCAGGTGTATGAAAGGCAAAGTTGTGATTATGTGTGTCTGTTCAAAATGTTTAGCATACTTCCCGACATGCAACTTGAAATTTGTCATGTGGGTACTTTCCAGACTATCTACCTTGAGACACACGCACACACGCACGTAGCCTTGAGACACGGACAAATGTTGTGAGCCACCCCTCTCCCTCCCTCCCTCCCTACCCCCCACTATGCCGGCAGGTCACTTTGGCTCCGCGTGGGTGAAGCACTACTGCTGCTACAGCAAGAACACGGGCTACTTCTCCATGCTTGCCTACGACCCGAAGCCGACCGGGAAGCTGGTAAAACACCGCTCCCTCACCCCCACGGGACCAAGCGCGCACGAGTTAGGCGAGCGGCGAGTCTGCGTGAGCGTGGGATGCGCACGGAGGGTTATAGGATGTGGTGGGTACGCACTGCGTGTGTGTGTCTGCGTGCGTGTGTGTGTGTGTCTGCGTGCGTGCGTGTGTGTGTCTGCGTGCGTGTGTGTGTCTGCGTGCGTGTGTGCGTGTGTGTGTCTGCGTGCGTGCGTGCGTGTGTGTGTGTGTGTGCGTGCGTGTGTGTGTGTGTGTGTGCGTGCGTGTAGTGTAGTGTAGCGGTTAGCGCCACGCTGCGCTACGAACCCGGCAAGTTCGATTCCCGCTCGCGGCCAACGCCACCGGTGACGATTATCTGAACCGGTCCTGGGCCTCGCCTAGGTCGGCTCAGCCTCGAATGAGTACCTGTTGCAGTGGTGTGTAAACATCGCCACTACCATGTGTGACGTCGCCCTCCAACCACAACGGAGGGCGACTAAAATGCACCTAGCCTGGCACAGTAGGGGGCACAGGTGGTGCATCTGCCAGTAGCCATCTCAGTCGGTCGACCCGTGGCACCTGCTGGGTCTGCCCCGTGACCTCCTGCACCTAGCCTGGCACAGTAGGGGGCACAGGTGGTGCATCTGCCAGTAGCCATCTCAGTCAGTCGACCCGTGGCACCTGCTGGGTCTGTCCCGTGACCTCCTGCACCTAGCCTGGCACAGTTGGGGGCACAGGTGGTGCATCTGCCAGTAGCCATCTCAGTCAGTCGACCCGTGGCACCTGCTGGGTCTGTCCCGTGACCTCCTGCACCTAGCCTGGCACAGTTGGGGGCACAGGTGGTGCATCTGCCAGTAGCCATCTCAGTCGGTCGACCCGTGGCACCTGCTGGGTCTGTCCCGTGACCTCCTGCACCTAGCCTGGCACAGTTGGGGGCACAGGTGGTGCATCTGCCAGTAGCCATCTCAGTCAGTCGACCCGTGGCACCTGCTGGGTCTGTCCCGTGACCTCCTGCACCTAGCCTGGCACAGTTGGGGGCACAGGTGGTGCATCTGCCAGTAGCCATCTCAGTCGGTCGACCCGTGGCACCTTCTGGGTCTGTCCCGTGAGCTTGTCAGCAGCGAGAGCCTTCGACAACTTCACGTGGCCTCAAGTGCACCTAGCCTGGCACAGGCGCCGTAGTGATGTCACCGTCACTTAGTGGCGAATGTTGTTGTTGTGTGTGACTTTGTGTGGGGGGGGAGCGGTCGTGTAGCGGTTAGCGCTACGAACCCGGCGACCCGGGTTCCATTCCCGCTCACGGTCAACACCACCGGTGACGATTGTCTGCACCGGTCCTGGGCATCCCCTAGGTCGGCTCAGCCTTCGTGTGTCGGTGCTGTTTGCTATCAGCGCTTGCCCCTACAAGTCCGCTAAATTTCGATTTAAAGCGTCTTTCGTGACTGCAGGGATTCATCTTCTTGGTTCTTTCGGTAAAGTCACGACGTAGAAGGGAAGTAATAAAACAATAAAAATAAAAGATAATAAAATAATTCTCACGACGTTTCGGCCACAACGCAAGCAGCCGTCCTCAGGTGAAGACCAGGTCTGTCGAGGCGACAGCGTCTGAATGAAACAGCACACGCGCTTGGAGCGTGTATATAAGCTGGGTTGGAAGGGGGGAAGAAAGGGGGAGCCTTTAAAAAAGAATATGCATATCAAGAGGAATTTAGCATATTTATGGGAAATGCAGGTATGTGAATAGTACTACTTATGCCCGTGCATTATGCAGGATTAGCAGCATCAAAGGGAGGGGGATATGGGAAATGCAGGTATGTGATTAGTACTACTCATGCCCGTGCATTATGCAGGATTACCGCTAAGGCTACACGCGTTGGCGGTGGTGGTGGTGGTGGGTCTCTGTGTCTCCGCGTGTCAGAACGGACTGGTGTTGAGTCCGCAAGGAGAGCGGGACTCGTTCCAGCTCAAATCGTGCGTGCGGCGAAAAACCGACTCCATCGAGAAACGCTTTTGCTTCGACATCGAGGCCATCGACAGGTCGGAGGCTTGCGGCACCTGACACACGCGTGGCACACGTGACATGTGACATGTGACGACACCTGACACACGCGTGGCACACGGGACACGTGACATGTGACATGTGACGACAGCTGGCACGCGGGACATTGGGCGCGCAACATGGGAAATGCGATGTGGGACACATGACATGTGACATGTGACACGGGACATGGGACATGGGACAAGGAACATAGGACATATAGCATGTGATGTGACATGAGGCACGCAACATCCAACACTTTTGCTGCTGCTGCTGATGATGATGTTGCATATAATGCTGCTGCTGATGATGGATGTTGTTTAGAATGTCGATGATGCTGATAATGTTACCGGCATTGATAATGCCGCCGCTGCTGCTGCTGCTGCTGATGATGATGATGATAAGATGATGCTACTTAAGACGATGGCGATGCTGCTGCTGATGATGATGCTACATCAGACGATGCTGCTGCTGATGCTGCTGCTGCTGATGATGATGATGCTACTTAAGACGATGGCGATGCTGCTGCTGATGATGATGCTACATCAGACGATGCTGCTGCTGTTGCTGCTGATGATGCTTCTTAAGACGATGGCAATGCTGCTGCTACTGATGATGATGACGATGACGACGATGACGACGATGACCGTGATGCCGATGCCTTGCAGACCAACCATCATGACCCTGCAGGCACCCTCGGAGGATGAGCGCAAGTTGTGGATGGAAGCGATGGATGGCAAAGAGCCCGTGAGTCGCGCCCCACGGAGAGACACTGAGGCAGAAATTACACATTCCTCTGACGGGGGACAGGACATCCAAATCTACGCCTGCTGCTGTGTATTTGGAGTTTGCGTGTCTCTCTCTCTGTGGTGAGATGTTAACTACCTCGCCTGGTCTACAGGAGGTCGTGGGTTCGATCCCGACCCTGACGCCTGCTGCTGTATATTTGGAGTTTGCGTGTCTCTCTCTCTCACCGTGGTCGCGTAGAATGTTTGACCATGAATCACATTGGCTTTGTGTGTTTCTACGTGAGTCTATGGGTCTCTCTGTGAGTCTATGGGTCTCTGTGTGAGTCTATGGGTCTCTGTGTGAGTCTGTGGGTCTCTGTGTGAGTCTATGGGTCTCTGTGTGAGTCTATGGGTCTCTGTGTGAGTCTATGGGTCTCTGTGTGAGTCTGTGGGTCTCTGTGTGAGTCTATGGGTCTCTGTGTGAGTCTATGGGTCTCTGTGTGAGTCTGTGGGTCTCTGTGTGAGTCTATGGGTCTCTGTGTGAGTCTATGGGTCTCTCTGTGAGTCTATGGGTCTCTGTGTGAGTCTATGGGTCTCTGTGTGAGTCTATGGGTCTCTGTGTGAGTCTGTGGGTCTCTGTGTGAGTCTATGGGTCTCTGTGCGAGTCTATGGGTCTCTGTGCGAGTCTATGGGTCTCTGTGCGAGTCTATGTGTCTCTGTGCGAGTCTATGGGTCTCTGTGTGAGTCTATCGGTCTCTGTGTGAGCCTGTGGGTCTTTGTGTGAGTCTGTGGGTCTCTGTGTGAGTCTGTGGGTGTCTGTGTGAGTCTGTGGGTGTCTGTGTGAGTCTGTGGGTCTTTGTGTGAGTCTATGGGTCTCTGTGTGAGTCTATGGGTCTCTGTGTGAGCCTGTGGGTCTTTGTGTGAGTCTGTGGGTCTCTGTGTGAGTCTGTGGGTGTCTGTGTGAGTCTGTGGGTCTCTGTGTGAGTCTGTGGGTGTCTGTGTGAGTCTGTGGGTCTCTGTGTGAGTCTATGGGTCTCTGTGTGAGCCTGTGGGTCTCTGTGCGAGTCTATGGGTCTCTGTGTGAGCCTGTGGGTCTCTGTGTGAGTCTATGTGTCTCTGTGCGAGTCTATGGGTCTCTGTACGAGTCTATGGGTCTCTGTGTGAGCCTGTGGGTCTCTGTGCGAGTCTATGGGTCTCTGTGCCTGTCTATGGGTCTCTGTGCGAGTCTGTGGGTCTCTGTGCGAGTCTATGGGTCTCTGTGTGAGTCTATGGGTCTCTGTGCCTGTCTATGGGTCTCTGTGCGAGCCTGTGGGTCTCTGTGTGAGTCTATGGGTCTCTGTGCCTGTCTATGGGTCTCTGTGTGAGCCTGTGGGTCTCTGTGTGAGTCTATGGGTCTCTGTGTGAGCCTGTGGGTCTCTGTGCGAGTCTATGGGTTTCTGTGCGAGTCTATGGGTCTCTGTGTGAGTCTATGGGTCTCTGTGCCTGTCTATGGGTCTCTGTGCGAGCCTGTGTGTCTCTGTGCCTGTCTATGGGTCTCTGTGTGAGCCTGTGGGTCTGTGTGAGTCTATGGGTTTCTGTGCGAGTCTATGGGTCTCTGTGTGAGTCTATGGGTCTCTGTGCCTGTCTATGGGTCTCTGTGCGAGCCTGTGGGTCTCTGTGCGAGTCTATGGGTCTCTGTGTGAGTCTATGTGTCTCTGTGCGAGTCTATGGGTCTCTGTGCCTGTCTATGGGTCTCTGTGTGAGCCTGTGAGTCTCTGTGCGAGTCTATGGGTCTCTGTGTGAGTCTATGGGTCTCTGTGCGAGCCTGTGTGTCTCTGTGCCTGTCTATGGGTCTCTGTGTGAGCCTGTGGGTCTCTGTGTGAGTCTATGGGTCTCTGTGTGAGTCTATGGGTCTCTGTGTGAGTCTGTGGGTCTCTGTGCGAGCCTGTGGGTCTCTGTGCGAGTCTATGGGTCTCTGTGTGAGTCTATGGGTCTCTGTGCCTGTCTATGGGTCTCTGTGTGAGCCTGTGGGTCTCTGTGTGAGTCTATGGGTCTCTGTGTGAGTATATGGGTCTCTGTGCGAGTCTATGGGTCTCTGTGTGAGCCTGTGGGTCTCTGTGCGAGTCTATGGGTCTCTGTGCGAGTCTATGGGTCTATGAATTCCATACACACCCACAATGAGAGGGTGTCTTTGTGTTGGAGGGGGTAACTCATTAGCCCAAGAGAAATTGTTTTATTTTTACGAAGTCAATTAATTCTATTTTTTCGCGTGTTTTGCAGGTTTACACAATGCCAAGACTAAACAGCAAGCGGGAGGAGAGTAAGTTTAGAAAATATTTTATGTTTAAGGAACAGCGGTGTGTGTGTCTGTGTGTGCCTGTGTGTGTGTCTGTGTGTGTGTGTCTGTGTGTGTTGGTTTGTATGTCTGTGCGTGTGTGTCTGTGTGTGTGTGTCTGTGTGTGTGTCTGTGTGTGTGTCTGTCTGTGTGTGTCTGTGTGTGTTGGTTTGTATGTCTGTGCGTGTGTGTCTGTGTGTGTGTCTGTGTGTGTGTCTGTGTGTGTGTGTCTGTGTGTGTGTTGGTTTGTATGTCTGTGCGTGTGTGTCTGTGTGTGTGTTGGTCTGTGTGTCTGTGTGTGTTGGTTTGTATGTCTGTGCGTGTGTGTGTCTGTGTGTGTGTTGGTTTGTATGTTTGTGCGTGTGTGTCTGTGTGTGTGTTGGTCTGTGTGTCTGTCTGTGTGTGTGTCTGTGTTGGTCTGTGTATCTGTGTGTGTCTGTGTGTATGTGTGTGTTTGTCTGTGTGTGTGTGTTTGTGTGTGTGTCTGTGTGTGTGTTGGTCTGTGTATCTGTGTGTGTGTATTGGTCTGTGTGTCTGTGTGTGTTGTTCTGTGTGTGTTGGTCTTTGTGTGTCTGTGTGTGTTGGTCTGTGTGTGTCTGTGTCTGTGTGTGCGCGCTTGTGTCTCCAACACCACTACTGAACTCACCACACGGCTCACCAATCCTAAACTCACCGCACAGCTCACCACTACTGAACTCACCGCACACCTCACCAGCAACAGTGCTCATCACCACCCATCTGGGTATTCAAAGCGCAGCGAAGTTGATTGCCTCAGCCCGGGTCACCTGTGATTGGCAGCGCACAACACGGTGACTTCCACCTTTCACTTGGCAAAAACAATTGCAGCCCCTTGAGAATGTTGTCAACGTTTTGGTTCAACTGCTCGTGCGACGCGGCAACGTTGGGAGATGCACTGCCCTCTACTTGACGAAGAAGGGGGGGTCTCAGAGGTAGCTCTGTGTGATCCACTTTCTCGGACCACTCAGTTGAGTTCATTTATTACACTGGTCAACAAAAAAAAACAACTTTTTTCTGGCCTGGACTTTTGCAGCTGTTCTAGACTAATTTCAGGGTGCCGATTCCAAATCTGATCTCAGATTTGCTCTATCGCATCTCATTTTTAAATCCTTTATATTAAGTTCACTTGCTTGCGCGCTTACGACCGTGCAAATCTTTCGGTCGTTTTTTTAACCCGCTTCCCGTGATCCAATCAAGCTGACATTTTGCTACACAGACTCGTTGTGCGTGACAATTAATGTTCATAAAAAGTGTAAAATTTTGGAAAAACATTTTCACGAAAATGCATTGTCACGCACAACGAGTCTGCGTGCAAAATGTCAGCTCGATTGGATCACGGGAAGTGGGTTAAAAAACGACCGAAAGATTTGCACGGTCCTAAGCAAGCAAGCGAACTTAATATAAAAAGATAATTCACCGACCCCTCCTGTGTGTTTCAATATTTCCCTTTCCAGCGCAACTCAATGATTTGGGCTTCAACTTTGTAAGAAATTGCATCTCTGCGGTTGAGACGAGAGGTGAGTGTCAATTCAAATATCTTTGTGGAAGTCTATGGGTCTCTGAAACTGTGTGAGTCTACGGGTCTCTGCGTGAGTCTACGGGTCTCTGCGTGAGTCTATGGGTCTCTGTGTGAGTCTATTGGTCTCTTTGTGAGTCTATGGGTCTCTTTGTGAGTCTATGGGTCTCTGTGTGAGTCTATGGGTCTCTGTGCGAGTCTGTGGGTCTCTGTGCGAGTCTATTGGTCTCTGTGTGAGTCTATGGGTCTCTGTGTGAGACTATGGGTCTCTTTGTGAGTCTATGGGTCTCTGTGTGAGTCTATGGGTCTCTGTGCGAGTCTGTGGGTCTCTGTGCGAGTCTATTGGTCTCTGTGTGAGTCTATGGGTCTCTGTGTGAGACTATGGGTCTCTGCGTGAGTCTATGGGTCTCTGTGTGAGTCTGTGTCTGTGTGAGTCTATTAGTCTCTGTGTGAGTCTATGGGTCTCTGTGTGAGTCTATTGGTTTCTGTGTGAGTCTACGGGTCTCTGTGTGAATCTTTGGGTTTCTGTGTGAGTCTATGGGTCTCTGTGTGAGTCTATGGGTCTCTGTGTGAGTCTGTGGGTCTCTGTGTGAGTCTGTGTTCATGTGTGAGTCTATGGGTCTCTGTGTGAGTCTACGGGTCTCTGTGTGAATCTTTGGGTTTCTGTGTGAGTCTATGGGTCTCTGTGTGCGTCTACGAGTCTCTGTGTGAGTCTATGGGTCTCTGTGTGAGTCTACGAGTCTCTGTGTGAGTCTATGGGTCTCTGTGTGAGTCTATGGGTCTCTTTGTGAGTCTATGGGTCTCTTTGTGAGTCTACGGGTCTCTGTGTGAGTCGCCATCTCATTGGCTGCTGCGTGTTCTCATGGCTAAGCGCTTTGTGGATTTTTGTGGCTATGTTAACACATTGTCCTGCTGCGGAGGGAGCTGGTAGGAACGTCGGGTTGCTCGGTCAATGGCCTGCAGGGTCAACGGCGGCGTGGTGTATTCCGCAAATATGGCCGACTGTGAGGGCGGGCTCAAGCCGGCGTGAGTAGGTGAAACGTTGAGTTTTATAAGGGCACCACGGGGTGACCAGCCCCTCCCCACCCAGCCCCACCCCTCCCACCCCCCACCCAGCCCCACCCTCCACACCCAGCCCCTCCCCTCCCACCCCCCACACCCAGCCCACCCAGCCCCACCCTCCCCACCCCCCACCCAGCCCCTCCCCACCCAGCCCCTCCCCACCCTCCCCTCCCCACCCAGCCCCACCCTCCCCACCCAGCCCCACCCCTCCCCACCCTCCCCACCCAGCCCCTCCCCACCCAGCCCCTCCCTGCACGACGGACACAATAATCCCCTGTGGGCTGGTGTAACCAGGAGCTTCCTACCGGTATAATAGTTTAGTTGAGTATTTATATTCATTATAGATTTGAAGCTTTCGTGACTGCAAGGATTCATATTCTTAGTTTTTTTTCGGTAAAGTCACCAGGTAGGTAAAACATTAAAATTAATAAAAGTAAAATAAAATAAAAATCACGACGTTTCGGAGGTTCCACCTGAAGACGGAAGCTTGTGTTGCCTCCGAAACGTCGTGATTTTTATTTTATTTTAATTTTATTAATTTTAATGTTTCACCTACCTGGTGACTTTACCGAAAAAACAGAGTATTTATATTCTCTCGAACGACGCGAGCATTTACTTTCGCGCGTCCGACACGCGTCGTTGACGGTGTTGTTTGCCTTGGATGTGAACTCAGGAGTGACCACTCAAGGGCTGTACCGGATCGTAGGGGTCAGTTCCAAAGTGCAGAAGTTGCTGAGTCTGGCTGTGGGTAAGGACCGCGGTGATTGGTGACGCGCAACGTGCCGTGAGGCCCTCCACCACCTTGTGTCCGTCTGCACGACACGGGTCGGCATCGCCAGCAGCGATGGCAAAATCAGGGTCGTCGTCATCGTCGTCAACACCGCCACGACTACCACCACTTCTGTCATCGTCAACTTCATTGTCATCAACACCACCACCACCACGGCTAGCACCTCTTCTGTCATCATCACCATCATCGTCATCATCACCATCATCAACACCGTCATCATCATCAACACCATCATCGTCATCATCACCATCACCATCATCAACACCGTCATCATCATCAACACCATCATCGTCATCATCACCATCAACACCGTCATCATCATCAACACCATCATCGTCATCATCACCATCACCATCATCAACACCGTCATCATCATCAACACAATCATCGTCATCACCATCATCATCATCAACACCACGGCTAGCACCTCTTCTGTCATCATCACCATCATCGTCACCGTCATCGTCACCATCACCATCATCGTCATCATCGTGGTCAACACCGCCACAACTACCACCGCTTCTGTCATCGTCACCATCATCGTCAACTTCATTGTCATCAACACCACCACGGCTAGCACTGCTTTTGTCATCATCACAATCAACTTCGCCATCACCATCATCGTCATCACCATCATCATCACCATCATTGTCATCATCACCATCATCGTCATCAACACCACCACGGCTAGCACCTCTTCTGTCATCATCAACTTCATCATCGTCATCATCACCATCATCGTCATCATCACCACCACCACTAGCACCTCTTATCATCATCACCATCATCACCATCATTGTCATCACCGTCACCATCATCGTCATCAACACCATCATCGTCACCATCATCGTCATCACCACCATCGTCACCATCACCGTCATCATCATCATCGTCACCATCATCGTCATCAACACCACCACCACGGCTAGCACCGCTTCTGTCATCATCAACTTCATCATTGTCATCATCGTCACCATCATCGTCATCAACTTCATCATCGTCATCATCACCGTCATCATCGTCACCGTCATCATCGTCACCGTCATCGTCATCATCGTCGTACCGTTTGCCTTTGTCCACCAGACCCCAAAACGGCGGCGGAAGTCGACCTGGAGAGCCCCCAGGACTGGGACATCAAGACGATCACCAGCGCACTCAAGAGCTACCTGAGGTGCGAGCACTTTCCCCGTTGCCGTGGCGGTCACGGGGGGGCGGGGCAGGGGGGGGGGCGGGCCCAGGACTGCGCTGCTGTTGGATGTTGCGACGCTCGGAGGTGTTTGTGGTCAGCGAGTCTGTGCGAGCGTGTGTGTGTGTCTGTGTGTCTGTCTGTGTGTGTGTGTCTGTGTGTGTGTCTGTGTGTGTCTGTGTGGCCGAGTCTGCGTGTGTGTGTCTGTGTGTGTTGACGAGTCTGCGTGTGTGTGTCTGTGTGTGTGTGTCTGCGTGTGTGTGTGTCTGTGTTGCCGAGTCTGCGTGCGTGTCTGTGTGTCTGTGCGTGTGTCTGTGCGTGTGTGTGTGCGCGTGTGTATATCTGTGTTGCTGAATCTGTGCGCGTGTGTGTGTGTCTGTGCGTGTGTGTGTCTTTGCGTGTGTGTGTCTGTGCGTGTGTGTGCGTGTGCGTGTCTGTGCATGTGCGTGTCTGTGCGTGTGTGTGTCTGTGCGTGTGTCTGTGCGTGTGTGTGTGCGCGTGTGTATATCTGTGTTGCTGAATCTGTGCGCGTGTGTGTGTGTCTGTGCGTGTGTGTGTCTGTGCGTGTGTGTGTCTGTGCGTGTGTGTGCGTGTGCGTGTCTGTGCGTGTGTGTCTGTGCGTGTGTGTGTGTGTCTGTGTGTGTGTGTGTGTGTGTCTGTGCGTGTGTGTGTGTCTGTGCGTGTGTGTCTGTGCGTGTGTGTGTCTGTGCGTGTGTGTGTCTGTGCGTGTGTGTCTGTGCGTGTGTGTGTGTGCGTGTGTGTGTCTGTGCGTGTGTGTCTGTGCGTGTGTGTGTGTGTGTGTCTGTGCGTGTGTGTCTGTGCGTGTGTGTGTCTGTGCGTGTGTGTGCGCGTGTGTGTGTGTATCTGTGTTGCTGAATCTGTGCGCGTGTGTGTCTGTGCGTGTGTGTGCGCGTGTGTGTGTCTGTGCGTGTGTGTGTCTGTGCGTGTGTGTGTGCGTGTGTCTGTGCGTGTGTGTGTGCGTGTGTGTGTGTGCGCGTGTGTGTGTGTATCTGTGTTGCTGAATCTGTGTGTGTGTGTGTGTCTGTGTGTGTCTGTGCGTGTGTAGAGGTAGTGATACCGATTAGCGCTACGCTGCGCTACGAACCCGGCGACCCGAGTTCGATTCCCGCCTCACCGGCAACGCCGGTGACAATTATCTGAACCGGTCCCAAAACGACGAGTACCTGGTGCGGTGTGTAAACATCGCCACCGGGGAGACAAAGGCGGCCGGGCGTGGTGCTGGCCACCCACCCCCTCGTGTGCCGTGCCGGCCTTCATAGGTGCTCGCTAACAGCACTTGCCCCAACAGCATCTTAAAGGCTACACGGGTGGTCTTTGTCTTTGTCTCGTTGTGACCCCGCAGGACTCTCCCCGAACCCCTGATGACTCATCAGCTGCACGCCAGCTTCATTCTTGCCGCAAGTACGAGCCCACCAGAGACACGACGTGCCTGGGACGGTGTCCGCGAGGATGTGTCTTGTGACGTGTCTGGGTGTGTGTCGGCTGGGTCACGTAGCCCGCATGCCCAGCCACCGCATGCCTGAACAGCTTTTGTTTGGCCGGATCGAGGGGGATAAACGGGCGCGGCACGGGCTAGAGAGAGATGGAGTGATGTGGTACAGGAGGACGTGGAGCTGAGTGGACTTGCCGATGACTGGTACCAGCGGTGTCAAGATCGGCCTCAGTGGAGGAGGCTCGTGAAGGACGCTACTGGGCAGTTGGAGGCAGTCGCCCTCCAACAACAACGGAGGGCGGAGGAGCGACGCTCACAACAACGAGCGGAGCGCCGGGTGGCTAAAGCACAGCAAGTTGGCACAGTAGGGGGCACAGGTGGTGCATCAGCCAGTCATCTCGGTCATCTCGGTCAGTCGACCCGTGGCACCTGCTGGGTCTGCCCCGTGACCTCCTGCCAGCGGGCGTTCGACACTTCACGTGGCCTTAACGTGCACCTAGCCTGGCACAAGCGCCGTGGTGACGTCACCGCCACTGAGTAGCGAATGGCGGTTGTTGTTGTTGTGTGTGCGTGTCTTGTAATGATGTGACCACGTGTCTGTGCGATGACGTGTCTCCACGGCAACGTGTCTTCGTGACGACGTGTTTGTGACGATGTGATGATGACGCATCTCCGTGACGACGCATTCCCATGACGACGATGACGACGTGTCTGTGACGACGCGTCTCCGTGACGACGTGTCCCCATGACGACGATGACGACGTGTCTCCGTGACGTGTTTGTGACGATGTGACGATGACGCGTCTCCGTGACGACGCGTCTCCGTGACGACGCGTCTCCGTGACGACGTGTCTCCATGACGACGTGTCTCCATGATACCGATGTGTCTCCGTGACGACGCGTCTCCGTGACGACGTGTCTCCATGACGACGTGTCTCCATGATACCGATGTGTCTCCGTGATGACGTGTCTCCGTGACGACGTGTCTCCATGACGACGTGTCTCCATGACGACGTGTCTCCATGACGACGTGTCTCCATGACGACGTGTCTCCATGACGACGTGTCTCCATGATACCGACGTGTCTCCGTGACGACGTGTCTCCGTGACGACGGCAGAGCTGGAGAACCCGGAGAGCCGTGTGAAGGCGGTCCACGCTCTCGTCTACCAGCTGCCCGACGCCAACCGCGACATGCTGCAGCTCATCGTCCACCACCTCATCGTGTAAGTCCACCACCACCACAAACTCATCGTCCACCACCTCATCGTGTAAGTCCACCACCACCACAAACTCATCGTCCACCACCTCATCGTGTAAGTCCACCACCACCACAAACTCATCGTCCACCACCTCATCGTGTAAGTCCACCACAACAACAAACTCATCGTCCACCACCTCATCGTGTAAGTCCACCACCACCACAAACTCATCGTCCACCACCTCATCGTGTAAGTCCACCACCACCACAAACTCATCGTCCACCACCTCATCGTGTAAGTCCACCACAACAACAAACTCATCGTCCACCACCACCACAAACTCATCCTCCACCACCTCATCGTGTAAGTCCACCACCACCACAAACTCATCGTCCACCACCTCATCGTGTAAGTCGACCACCACCACAAACTCATCGTCCACCACCTCATCGTGTAAGTCCACCACCACCACAAACTCATCGTCCACCACCTCATCGTGTAAGTCCACCACCACAAACTCATCGTCCACCACCTCATCGTGTAAGTCCACCACCACCACAAACTCATCGTCCACCACCTCATCGTGTAAGTCCACCACCACCACAAACTCATCGTCCACCACCTCATCGTGTAAGTCCACCACCACCACAAACTCATCGTCCACCACCTCATCGTGTAAGTCCACCACCACCACAAACTCATCGTCCACCACCTCATCGTGTAAGTCCACCACCACCACAAACTCATCGTCCACCACATCATCGTGTAAGTCCACCACCACCACAAACTCATCGTCCACCACCTCATCGTGTAAGTCCACCACCACCACAAACTCATCGTCCACCACCTCATCGTGTAAGTCCACCACCACCACAAACTCATCGTCCACCACCTCATCGTGTAAGTCCACCACCACCACAAACTCATCGTCCACCACCTCATCGTGTAAGTCCACCACAACAACAAACTCATCGTCCACCACCACCACAAACTCATCCTCCACCACCTCATCGTGTAAGTCCACCACCACCACAAACTCATCGTCCACCACCTCATCGTGTAAGTCGACCACCACCACAAACTCATCGTCCACCACCTCATCGTGTAAGTCCACCACCACCACAAACTCATCGTCCACCACCTCATCGTGTAAGTCCACCACCACAAACTCATCGTCCACCACCTCATCGTGTAAGTCCACCACCACCACAAACTCATCGTCCACCACCTCATCGTGTAAGTCCACCACCACCACAAACTCATCGTCCACCACCTCATCGTGTAAGTCCACCACCACCACAAACTCATCGTCCACCACCTCATCGTGTAAGTCCACCACCACCACAAACTCATCGTCCACCACCTCATCGTGTAAGTCCACCACCACCACAAACTCATCGTCCACCACATCATCGTGTAAGTCCACCACCACCACAAACTCATCGTCCACCACCTCATCGTGTAAGTCCACCACCACCACAAACTCATCGTCCACCACCTCATCGTGTAAGTCCACCACCACCACAAACTCATCGTCCACCACCTCATCGTGTAAGTCCACCACCACCACAAACTCATCGTCCACCACCTCATCGTGTAAGTCCACCACCACCACAAACTCATCGTCCACCACCTCATCGTGTAAGTCCACCACCACCACAAACTCATCGTCCACCACATCATCGTGTAAGTCCACCACCACCACAAACTCATCGTCCACCACATCCTCCTCCTCCTCCACACGGGGCGTGCGCCGTGGGTGCGGCGGCGATGATGACGACGATGACGACGATGACGATGGTGCTGATGATGACGATGGTGCTGATGATGACGATGATGGTGCTGATGATGACGATGATGATGATGGTGCTGATGATGACGATGATGGTGCTGATGATGACGATGATGATGATGGTGCTGATGATGACGATGATGGTGCTGATGATGACGATGATGATGGTGCTGATGATGACGACGATGATGGTGCTGTTGGTGCTGATGATGACGATGATGGTGCTGATGATGACGATGATGATGACGATGGTGCTGATGATGACGATGGTGCTGATGATGACGATGATGGTGCTGATGATGACGATGATGGTGCTGATGATGACGATGATGATGATGGTGCTGATGATGACGATGATGGTGCTGATGATGACGATGATGATGATGGTGCTGATGATGACGATGATGGTGCTGATGATGACGATGATGATGGTGCTGATGATGACGACGATGATGGTGCTGTTGGTGCTGATGATGACGATGATGGTGCTGATGATGACGATGATGATGACGATGGTGCTGATGATGACGATGGTGCTGATGATGACGATGATGGTGCTGATGATGACGATGATGGTGCTGATGATGACGATGATGATGATGGTGCTGATGATGACGATGATGGTGCTGATGATGACGATGATGATGATGGTGCTGATGATGACGATGATGGTGCTGATGATGACGATGATGATGGTGCTGATGATGACGACGATGATGGTGCTGTTGGTGCTGATGATGACGATGATGGTGCTGATGATGACGATGATGATGACGATGGTGCTGATGATGACGATGATGCTGATGATGACGATGGTGTTGATGATGACGTAGATGATGACGATGATGATGGTGCTGATGGTGCTGATGATGGTGCTGATGATGACGATGATGGTGCTGATGGTGCTGATGATGGTGCTGATGATGACGATGATGGTGCTGATGACGATGATGGTGCTGATGATGACGATGATGATGGTGCTGATGATGACGATGATGGTGCTGATGATGACGATGATGATGGTGCTGATGGTGCTGATGATGGTGATGATGATGACGATGGCGATGATGATGACGATGATGATGGTGATGATGATGACGATGATGGTGCTGATGATGACGATGGTGATGGTGCTGATGGTGATGACGATGGTGATGATGATGACGATGGTGATGGTGCTGATGATGGTGATGATGGTGCTGATGATGACGATGGTGCTGATGATGACGATGGTGCTGATGATGACGATGGTGCTGATGATGACGATGGTGCTGATGGTGACGATGGTGATGATGATGGTGCTGATGATGGTGCTGATGATGATGGTGATGATGGTGATGATGGTGCTGATGATGGTGACGATGGTGATGATGATGATGATGGTG